>NC_089786.1:52639694-52684694 GCF_040412425.1 Macrobrachium rosenbergii | reverse complement strand
TGAAATTTCTTTGTAATCTCTGAAATTATAATGGCAAGATTAATATAGCAGGCTTCTTTTAACATTTTTTTTAAAAAACACCTTCTTAAAACTCTATAAAAAAAAACCGAAACTCTAAAAAAAATCGCTCCCTCAAAAAAGTCAATTGAAAATCTTTAAAAACCTCTTAAAAAAACTCCTATTATCGAAAGTTTCTTTTAAAATACCTAAAATATCTTCTCGAAAATCTCAAATAAAAGAAAACAAACTAAAAAAGAAAGTCAAATGAAAAACTTAAAACCCTCGAAAATAATTCTTAAAAAAAAAAACCCTCTCCTAAACATCTCCCGCCCTTGGAAAGAAGCCTCTCAAGACGACCCTGGACATGAGAATAAAAACCTCAACACCTCACGCAGAGGGGCGTGGGGGGGATGGGGGGAAACAACCCCCAGAGGGAAAGAAATGTCATTACGAGGAAGGAGGTTTTCTTTGTGGATGGAACCTGAAGGAGGTGACGCCCTTGGAAGCAATGACAGCGTGTCAGCCGGGGCTTTTTATCTTTTCTCTTTTTTTCTCCTTTCTTTCTTTCTTCCTTCCTCTGACATTCTTATTCGTCCTCTTCTTTTTTTTTTTATTTTACTTCATCTCCACATTATTCTATTCTTCTTGAAAATCTTATTTTCTTCTTTTTTCTTGTTCGATTTTATTTCTTCTTCTTCTTCTTCTTCTTCTCAATTCGTTCCTTCAGTTCGTTTTGAATTACTTCTTTTTATTCCTTATCATTTGTGCACCTTATGTTCCTCAGTTTTTCTCCAGTATTGTAATTTTTCCCAAATACTGACATTTTTTCCCTAGCTGCTGTAATTTTTCCAGATACCGACACTTTCTCCAGCTTCTGTAATTTTTCCCAATGTGGACATTTTTTTCCTCTCCATCTGTTGCAATTTTTCCCAAACCGACACTTAACCCAGCTGCAGCCACTTAAATACTGACACTTTTTTTCACCAGCTTTTGCAACTTTTCCAACTGGAGGAGACCAAGTCGCAAGCACACCTTGACCAATGACGCAAAATGGACCCAACCAATATCAAAAAACCAGTTCTGACCGGAAGCTGAAATTCACTGTTATCTTCCGGGTCTGTCTTGAGAGTTAAGAGCCTAGACGATGACTCTTAAGTTGCGGATGTTGGTGTAAAGGAAAGTTGATATCTTCTTCCAGGGAAGGTCTGGAACTTCCAGTCTTCTTGTTTTCCAGGATTTCTCTCAATCAAGAGATCAATGGCGTGATTTCCGCCTACCCGCCGAAAAGGATTAGTCGAGAGAGAGAGAGAGAGAGAGAGAGAGAGAGAGAGAGAGAGAGAGAGAGAGAGAGAGAGAGAGAGAGAGGTACACGAATTCCAGAATGATATCAATGGATATTGAATTAAGATTGAAAATAATGAAGCTGAAAATATTTGAGAAAATTAAGTAATGCTTAAGGTTTCATTGCCATAAAATAAACTTGAAAGTAACGAGAGAAACAATAATTTAACTCACAAGAAATAAAAAAAGTCTGTATATATATATATATATATATATATATATATATATATATATATATATATATATATATATATATATATAAAATGTATATATAATATATATATTATATATATATATATATATATATATATATATATATATAATTATGTAAAACAAATGCCCTGTAACACAGACATACACATAAACAATGCACAGAAACCTACCATCTTAAGCTGTCACTCACTGACTGATTAAGGAATCCAACGTTTCCTTACTGACTGAATAAATCAGCTTGGATAAAGGTCTCCAAAACTGCTATACTGACTGAATAAATCAGGTGGAACAAAAGTATTCAGGCCTGTCTTACTGACAAAGTAGATTAGTTGAAATAAAGAACTCAATAATTCTCTCATCAAATGAATAAATCAAACGAAATCAAATGACCCAACAATATCCCTCTGACTGAATAAATCAACTAAATTAAATGAGGCAGAATTATCTCACTGATCAAATAATCAGCTGGAATACACGGGTTTGATCCTGTCCCATTAACAGAATAATTCCTGTGGAAAATCAGTGTTCAATTCATTCCTGTTGACTGAACATATCAGCTGGACTAAGAGAGTCAAACAGTACCTTTTTTAATTGAATGCCTTCCCAATTCCCATTCCACGAATCCAACTATTGGAATTGGAATATAAAAGCTAGGCTAAAGACCAAGCGCTGGGACCAGTGAGGTCATTCAGCGCTGAGAATAATGTCGAATCAATTGTTAGGAGAGGGTTGGGGAAAGTAAGAAGGAAGAGAAAGAATATGAACGGAGGTACAGTCAAATGAATGAAAGGGGTTGCAGCTTGGGGCCTAAAGGGACCTTAAGTAATGCCTACAGCGCACCGTGTGAGGTGCACTGACGGCACTAACCCCTACGGGGACGAGGTCAACTGTGATTACTACCATATCAACAAGATAAGTCAATAATGGAATTGGTGACCTAAGATTGACCTCTGTCCTGAGACTCACTAAAATAGAGCCAACGAGATGGTATTCTCACAAGAAGGAGAACTGACTGATAAGAAACCCTTCCCTAGAAAATTTCTTGAACAAATACAATTTCATTTTTATATAGTGAAGAACAAATACAATTTCTTTATTACATACTGATGAACAAATATAATTTAATTTTTGTATACTGATTAACAAATACATAATTTCCCTTTTCATATACTGATGTCGCGAATTGACGATGCTTAAATTATTTCCAGAAATAAAGGAAGGATTATACTCCCTATTCTTCGGCAAGAAACTTCAGCAATGGGTAAATGAGCTGTAAATAATATATGAAAGCTACGTGAGCGAATGGAGGAATTAGTAAAATTACAATACAGAAACAAACTCGGAATGAAATGTTCGCTCAGATGACTCAGTGTGGCTCAGTATCTACCTCTCTAGCTATATATCCATTATCTATCTGTCTATCTATTATCTATCTATCTGGATCACTAGGAATGTATGATAAATATTACCATTAGGGAAATATACACACAACTGAATCTTTACCTCCTCCTCCTTCTCTTCCTTCTCATTCTCCTCATCCTCCTCCTCTTGCTACTTCCTCCTCCTCCTCCTCCTCCTCTTCCTTCTTCTTCTCTCCCTCCTCATCCTACTCCTCCTCCTCCTCTTACTCCTCTTCTTACTCCTCCTCCTCTTACTACTACTACTCCTCCTCCTTCTCCTCCTCTTCCTTCTTCTTCTCCTCCTCCTCATCCTACTCCTCCTCCTCCTCTACTACTACTACTACTACTACTACTACTCCTCCTCCTCCTCCTCCTCCTCCTCCTCCAGGAGGCCTCCTACCTTTCAGAGTCGTCGTGATTCCTCAGCAGGAGCCTGAGCCTCGCGCGGGTGGAGGCGATGGCCTCATCGCCCTCGAAGACCTCGGAGCGCGCCCGCTGGAGCATCTCGTTGATCCTGGAGAGCGTCGAGGACCTGCGGACGTTGTCGGCGTTCTTGGGAGCCAGGGACTTGCCGTTGTCCGCCGAGGTCGTCGGGACGTCGCCCTCGCCCCCGCCCCCGCCGCAGTCGAAGCCCTTCCCGTGGGCGGCGTCGTTCACCTTGGGGCTCTCGATGATCTGCGGGATCTCGAACTTCCTGCCGGCCCTCGCCGACGTCCGCGACGCCCCGTTGACGTACTCGGGCGGGTCGGGCTTCCTCCTCCAGAGGGGGAGGCTGTCCTGGCTGTAGCCGGGGAGGAGGACGGCCCTGCGGGGGTCGATGAGCGGGGGCATGGCGTTGGAGGTCATCTCCTCCTCGTCCCTGTCGCCGCGGCCGGCCGGGGCCGCAGAGGCCGCCTCCGCCGCCAGCTGCTCCCGCATTATCTCATCGTCGTCGTCAGGCCAGAGGGGCAGGACGTCCCTCTCCTCTCCCCGCACATAGATGCGGCCGTCGATGTACTCGAAGTCCTCCGAGGTCTCACTGTCCTCCTCCAGGAACCATGGCAGGGCGTGGTAGGGATGCTGGAATTTGCGTGGCATACTTCACACCCCCATGGCAGCGCTACACGCACGCACACGCACATACATCCACGCACACGCATGCATACACACGCGCACGCACACACGCGGACACACGCTGGACGAGGCGTTGGCGGCGCCGCTAGTTCGTTCCTAGCCGGGGGCTTTCCAGGGAGGTTCCGGACACACGCTGGACGAGGCGTTGGCGGCGCCGCTAGTTCGTTCCTAGCCGGGGGCTTTCCAGGGAGGTTCTGGCAGTCTGGAAATGCATCGTTTTGCGATGGCGCCGTCCTGGAACAGGGGAGAAGGAGAAATACATCAGAGACTCAGAGGAACTTTCTGTCAGGTAAATTAATATGAAACTGAACTAATCATACTTTCAATTTTGAACCGAAAGTCTGAGACTTGTTTAAACACTGAACTGAACTGAATATAGAGTTTAGGCCAAAGGCCAAGCACTGGGACCCATGAGATCATTCAGCACTGGAAAGGAAACTGAGAGGAGGTAGGTCTGAAAGGTGTAACAGGAGGAAAACCTCAAAGCAGTTGCACTAGGAAATATTTGTTAAGAGAAGGTGGATAGCGAGATGGAAGAAAGATAGTATGAACGGAGGTACAGTAAAAGGAATGAAAGGAGTTGCAGCTAGGGGCTGAAAGGACGCTGCGAAGAACCTTTAGCAATGCCTACAGTGCACCCCGTGAAGTAAAATGACGGCACTAGCCCCCTAAAGAGGTATAAGGACCTCTCGTGCAGCAACTGGAATTGAAAGAAGTATTTTTTGTTTTTCGAAGCATCTAGATTTAATATAATAATAATAATTCTTCATATTGATGATCATGAAATTATAATAACAGCAGTAGTAGTTGTTGTTTTTGTTATGAAAATCAACAAATAACAACAAGTAACAACGTTAAGTTTGCCGTCAATATACGACCCCAGGTTCTTATGATAAACTAACTCTATGAGAAATTCTTAAGACCAAATTTTCTTCGACTTCATAAGCAAGATTCTGACAACTATGCTTCTGCAGATGCTCAGTAAGAAATTATTTCTCCACTACGTTGCAATTTTTATTCAGAACCCCTTGGCAGCAATAATAGAAGAGGGCGAGGCTTAATTCTCGGTGGAAGATTAGTACCTGACTCTGCACCAATTTTTTCTGGGAGCGTTTGGCATTAATACCATTAAGGGGGCGTGGCTTGTGTCTTAGCTCGGTTTAAAAGGCCTCAGTTTTTGTCTTAGTACTTCTTAATGATGCGCGTTTATCTTTTACTATTTTTTCAAAATCATGGGTAAAATTATTTATTATACAGTATTCCATACTTTTGTTGCTTAGCATTAGTATATTATAATGTATATAAATCATGATTAGAAGTCTTTACTTCTTCACTAATCATTAATATTGTTGTTGTTACCACATGAGAAATAACTGATAATAACTGATTTGAACTACATCAAATGTCATTAGAGCCAGCTAACTTTACAATTAGTGCCAAGCACCTGCTAACGTAGGATTAGTGCGTGCTTCTTCAGAATTAGTGCGTGCTACTTTAGAGTTAGTTTTATAAGTGTGCAAAATGAAGGTACCTTGCAGTCACGACCCTCTCTTACATTATGTAATTTTGAAAGAACGGGTACAATAATAATAATAATAATAATAATAATAATAATAATAATAATAATAATAATAATAATAATAATAATAATAATAATAATAATATACCTAAATCAATATAATTACAAATATAAATTCGTAAATCCTGTTCTGCTTGTACGGGTACACTAATAATAATAATAATAATAATAATAATAATAATAATAATACACTTAAATCAATATAATTGCAAATATATATTCGTAAACCCTATTCTTTATATAAGCAAACACAAACAGCTTTTGCGTATCATGCAGAAATCGACCTTATGCTAACTTACATCGAAATGAACAAAGAAAAAATAAATATACCTAAAAAAACCACAATCATAAATATATATACAAATTGATGTTATAAATATAATTATAAGTATATGAATACAGAAAGAGCAATATACACATAAAAAGCTATAATTACAAATATATATTCGAAAATCCTGTTTTGCATACAACTTAAAAGTACACACACGCATAGCTTTTGTGTGTCATGCAGACCCTGGTGTTACAGAAACTTCTATACCAACCAATTAACACTAGACTTCTAAACTGCCTTTATCCTCTCTCCATTCGCTGAAGACTAAACTTGGCTGAATAATAACCATCTCTCTGAAGAGGCAATTTGGTTTGATACTTGTCTGGCGCAAGTTTTTATATAATTTATCTTTGCTTCACGAGAGCTATTAGGTAGATTCTTTGAGGATGGAAATTAAAGTCTGCCCGACTCAGAGAGAGAGAGAGAGAGAGAGAGAGAGAGAGAGAGAGAGAGAGAGAGAGAGAGAGAGAGAACTGGGGCGATGTCTGTAAAGTTTGGGTAAATACCTGTTTCGCTTTAACAACTTAATTACCGAAGGAATAACATGCAGAGAGAGAGAGAGAGAGAGAGAGAGAGAGAGAGAGAGAGAAGAATTTGGACAATGCCTCTAAAGTTTGGGCAATAATCTCTTTCGCTTTACCAACTTAATTACCCAAGAAATAACACGGGAGAAAAAGAGAAATTATTTCTCTCTAACCGAGTTTTCTGTACAGCGTATAATGAAGGCCACTGAAAATAGATATATCTTTCGGTGGTCTCGGTATAGGCTAATGCTGTATGAGCCGCGGCCCACGAAACTTTAACCACGGGCCGGTGGTGGACTATCCTATATCGTTACCAGACGCATAATCATGGCTAACTTTAACCTTAAATCAAATAAAAACTACTGAGGCTAGAGGGCTGAAACTTGGTATGTTTGATGACTGGAGGGTGGATGATCAACATACCAATTTGCAGCCCTCTAGCCTCTTTAGTTTTCAAGATATGAGGGCGGACAGAAAAAGTGCGGACGGACAGACAAAGCCGGCACAATAGTTTTCTTTTATAGAAAAAAGACAATTCTTATTTTTTTTTTTTAGAAAAATCATCTATGAATTGGAAACATTCTCAGTTGACAAAAATACCTCTTAAAGGAGGGGAGGGGAGACCAAACAGGCTGCAGCCCGAAACAATCGCCTGACCACCAAGTACCTAATTTGCTGTTTAGGTCAACACAGGAATAATGGGTTTTAATTGAACGAACACTCATATCTATTCGTCCAATAATAATAATAATAATAATAATAATAATAATAATAATAATAATAATAATAATAATAATAATAATAATAATAATAATAATAATAAAAACGACAATAATAATAAAATAATAACAATAATAATAATAAAAACGACAATAATAATAATAATAATAATAAGAATAAGAATAATAATAATAATAATAATAATAATAATAAAAACAACAATAATAATAATAATAATAATAATAATAATAATAATAATAATAATAAAAGCAAGAATGTGACAGTGGCTAATGAGTTGTTCTTTCCTCTAGACCCACCCATTGCTGTGGAAAATGACTGAAATGTTAAAAAAATGATATAGGTAAAATGTATCTGTATGCCTGTACGAACACTGAGGACTGCGTGCAACTCTGCGCAATATTGCAATGCAAGGAAATCCATTACACGGCTCAACTGGCCTCTGCAGTTCATGCAAGATTTATAACAATTCTGGAAAAGACAAAAGACCAACCGGCCCCCTTCCCCATCTCCCTTCCCTCAACTCCCCCCAACCCCCAACCACAATAAACGTGGGTCACAAAAGTTTACTAGCAAACGCATATTCATTCATAGATATTTAATGTAATTGGATCAACGTATAATGAATAAATTGTCAACAATGTTGTACCTCACTATGAATATATATATATATATATATATATATATATATATATATATATATATATATATATATATATATATATATATATCTGTGGATCTTTTAAAAGAATGTTACACCTTTTATCTCGTTGGAGATTGAATGGACAGTATCAGGTTTGTTTGCGTCGTCAATATAAATAAATCTCGGTTGTTTGTTTCAATTTCTCTTTTAGAAAGGGATTGATGGTCTTATAATTGGCTCACAAAAAGAATATAAAACGTTCATTCACGAAAAATATTCGAGTTTTTGGGTCATTGTAAACTTCATAAAACAGCTCGATTACTGTATTTAAAAAAAATTTAAATACTGCTATATATACCAAAAGTCTGTTTCCAGATTTGTACAAATTTCTCTTGAAAACCCACGTGTAATTTCTAGAAAAAAAAAAAAGCATAAACGAACACTTTGGATCGAAGGTTTTTTTTCTATTAATGGTCAATTTCTTCCAAATATTGGAATTTTTCCTCAAAGCACATTAAAATTTTAACAGGTAATGTGAATTTTATGATCGCCTTAATTTCATGCAAATTGCTTCCACAGACTTGAATGCATTTTTATAAACACAATAAGATGATAATAATCTTGCTTTGGGGAAACTTCCTGTCATAAAATAATCACGAGTTATTGCATTAATACTTATCAATCATTCTTTTGGAAATCCCAAAGCAAGCTCGCTGATAACACTACATATTAGTCAGTGTCTTCTCAAGGTCAGTGTTTTCGTACGGCCAGCCTCTTAGTAAGGTCAGTGTTTTCGGAAGGTCAGCCTCTTAGTAAGGTCAGTTAGGAAGGTCAGCGTCTTCGTAAGGTCAGTCTCTTATTAAGGTCAATGTCTTCAAAAGGTCAGCCTTTTTGAACGGTTAGCTTCTTAATAAGGTCAGCCTCTCGTAAGGCCAGTCTCAGTAAGGTCAGCCTCTCGTAAGGACAGTCTCATTAAGGTCAGCCCCTTAGTAAAGTAGGTCTCTTGGCAAGGTCAGCCTCTTCGTTAAAGTCTGTCTGATCAGCCTCTTAGTAAGGTCAGTCTTAGTAATGTCAGACTCTTCTCAAGGACTGCCTCTTAGTAAGGTCAGTCTTAGTAAGGTCAGACTCTCAGCGGTCAGTTTATTAGTAAGGTAAGGTCAGACTCTTCGTAAGGTCATCCCTCAGTAAGGTCAGCGTCTTCGTAGGGTCAGGGCCTTCATAAGGTCACAACGTGTGAATTTATCATTCCAGGAAGGCGCCTTTGAAATGGGAGAGGAAAATGTGGCATTAAAATTACGTTGCAGTGTCTCTCTCTCTCTCTCTCTCTCTCTCTCTCTCTCTCTCTCTCTCATACATAAAGGAAAAACATAAACTGATTCATTTTTAAAATGTATCTTTCTCTCTCTCTCTCTCTCTCCTCTATGCCACAGGCGTACTTAGTGGGAAAACATAACCGGATTCATTTTAAATTGTATTTCTTTCATGAAATTACTCTCTCTCTCTCTCTCTCTCTCTCTCTCTCTCTCTCTCTCTCTCTCTCTCTCTCTCTCTCTCTCTCTCTCTTCTCTCTTCTACATTAAGCCATACATAACGGAAAAAATCATAACAGATCCAACCTTAAATGGCCATTCACCCATAAATCAAAACTCTCAAAACTATTTATGACAATGCAAAAACCACAGTCTAATCAACTTTACGTAGCCACTCTCCCCCTAAATTAAAACTCTCTCGCTAAATCTACCTATCTATCTACCTCCCAGACATTTAGAAGAGGGAAAAAACATCCCCCTAAATCTCCTGGAAGAACTTTTTTTTAATTCATTAATATTTTTGTTCCTCCGGCGGACTGAGTGTGCCCAGAAGGAACCCCGGAATTTTTCATAATCATATTGAATCCCCCAGAAGATTTAATTTTCCGGCTATACGGTTCTGGCTTAACTGAGCCGTATCGGGTATCCGGAAGGAGAGAGAGAGGTAACTAGGAATGGAAAATTGTCTTTTTATGGTGAATTCTATCTTATGGAGACGAGTATCAGACGATAAGTGAGCTCGAGTTGGTGTATGGGAAGAGGTGGGTGTTTTGCATAGGAAAATTTGAATGTCAAAAAGGGAAGTGAGGTATTATTATTATTATTATTATTATTATTATTATTATTATTATTATTATTATTATTATTATTATTATGCAGAAGACGACCCCTATTCATATGGAACAAGCCCACTAGGGGGCGGCCACTGACTTGAAATTCAAGCTCCCAAAGAATATTATGGTGTTCATCTGAAAGAAGCAACGGAATGTAATAGGAAATAAAGAAAGAAGAGAACAATTAAAAGAAAATTAAAAAGATAAATTAATAAATGAATAAAGAAACAGACCTTGTATTTTGATAAATAATTTATCAAAATACAAGGCGAGCTGTTTTAGGGTAGTAATACACTGCATCTTCTTCCCGTGAACTTTTGAGGTTCTAATTACACAGCTTCCTCAAGGAGACATTTCATAACTGTAACAGAGGTATGTTTTGGGGCTTTGAATTTTTTAGCACTTCGATAATTCTCATGAACCTTTTTTCTATACAGAGGTGGGTGATATGTCTCTGTATGTCTCTATATAGAGGTGGTCGGTATGTCTCCAGATAGAGGTGGGTGGTATGTCTCTAAACAGAGGTGGGGGTATGTCTCTATAAAGGTGGGCGGTATGTCTCTATATAGAGGTGGGAGCATGCTTCCATATAAAGGTGGGCGGTAAGTTTCTATATAAAGGTGGGTGTCTGTCACTATTCACCTTGAAACTAATAACACGTCTTCAGTTGAATTTAGCCTTCAGATCGTTTCCACCCTATATATATATATATATATATATATATATATATATATATATATATATATATATATATATATATATATATATATATATATGTATGTATGTATGTATGTATACAGTATAATAAAAATCTTTCTTTTATTTCTCCCAACACGTCGACAGTTATACAGCACAACCTGACGTTAAGCATACCATTTCCCTTTCAAGGATTTTTCCCCACCCGCGAATCTCTCTCTCTCTCTCTCTCTCTCTCTCTCTCTCTCTCTCTCTCTCTCTCTCTCTCTCTCTCTCTCTCATAATAATAATAATAATAATGTGTTCTCGATAAGTAAACTTAATCACAGATATAATTTCTTTATACATTTTGTCAATTTATACAATGTAAAATAATACCCACTGGAACTTAGAAGTGAAATGCAGTAATTATTATTATTATTATTATTATTATTATTATTATTATTATTATTATTATTATTATCATTATTATTATTATTTTAACTCTCTCTCTCTCTCTCTCTCAGACGACTGTAATCCCTCGTGCGTTGGTGAATCAGCTTTTCCTTCCGAGTAGGGCTTATCTCATCTTTTTCTATATTATTTTTTTATTATTTTCCCCGTCTGATTATTCCTATCATCTCTATTCTTGACACAAATACAAAAAAAAAGAAGTCTCGCTTATTCAAACCCTGAAAATTAGTAACATTTTAACATTCTATTTATTACAAATACTTGAGAATTATGGCCCAAATCAGCCAACTCAAAAAACGACATATCCCACTTTACCGAAGCCAACTGAACTGAGCTATAAGCTAAGATATAAGCTACGCTAGAAAATCTAAGCCGACTAAGCTACCGCGCCTACGCAATCTCCTAAGCTACGGCAGATCCCCTGTTCTACTTCATACCCATACAATGATGAATTATCACTGAGAATGTTGCTTGTTGTTGGTGAAGGATAACTTGGTAATTTGAACGGTACATGTTCCTAAATTGAACGAGAAGTACCGGGTGTGATTCTCTCTCTCTCTCTCTCTCTCTCTCTCTCTCTCTCTCTCTCTCTCTCTCTCTCTCTATATATATATATATATATATATATATATATATATATATATATACATAAAATTTGTTACTTATACACACATGAATTTTTATATTCACGAATATTAAGGCACAAATATCGCTTAAAACAGAACTGACCATACTTTGGGAATAACTCACACAAAAGGGAATCGTACCTGATTCATTCGTCCCCGGCAGGATTCGAGTCGCTCCCCGATTTAGAATGAAGAAACAAAAGTACATTTGCAACGGAGAGAAAGACAAAAGAAGTGCTTTTGCATATGTGAAGGCCATTATCCCTCATTCTTAAACTGTCATACATTTCTTTCCTTATTCTCCATTCACATAAAAACTATGAACATAAAACAACGAAATCCAATTCACAACTTGAAATCAGAACAATTACCCAACACCCACCTCCCTATGGGGCTAGTGCCGTCAGTGCACCTCACACGGCGCACTGTAGGCATGACTTGAGGTTCTCTACAACGTCCTTTCCATAGCCCCTAGCTGCAGCCCCCTTTCGTTCCTTTTACTGTACCCCCGTTCATATTCTTTTTATTCCATCTTGCTTTCCCTAACCCTCCCCTAAAAACTGATTCATAGTGCAACTGTTTTGAGGTTTTCATCTTGTTACACCTTTCAGACCTTTTACTCTCAATTTCCCTTTCAGTGCTGAATGGCCTCATGGGTACCAGCGCCTGGTCTTTGGTCTTAATTCCACATTCCATTCCATTCCATCGACCTTAATTTTATATTCCTACCATTCCAGTGACTTTAATTTCATATTCCATTCCACTGGCTTTAATTTTATAGTCCTACCATTCCAGTGGCTTTAATACCATATTCCATTCCATTCCCAACACACACGCAACACATACATACACATTCTGTTGCGCCTGCCAACCCAGGTAAGGTCTCAATATTAAAATGGCGCCCACCTGGGCAAAAACGAAAATGAAAAGCCTTTCGGGGACTGGAAATGTGAGGAGGCGAGATCTCCGGACTGAAAAGAAGAAGAAGAAGAAGAAGACGATAAAGAGATACTTTGCAAGAGCCGTCTTCTCAGATGCGACCCTGAAAAGGTTTTAAGGAAGTCGGTCGTGGTCCTGGTGGAGAGAGAGAGAGAGAGAGAGAGAGAGAGAGAGAGAGAGAGAGAGAGAGAGAGAGAGAGAGAAGGGGGAAGGGGCAATGGGGTGCCAGGGAGGGAGATGTCAGCATGAAAGTTGATCGGACGAAAACGCACTTCTTGGTGGGATATTTACATAAATATTCCTCCCTCTCTCTCTCTCTCTCTCTCTCTCTCTCTCTCTCTCTCTCTCCCATAGCACACACATATATATATATATATATATATATATATATATATATATATATATATATATATATATATATATATATATATATATATATATATATATATATATATATATATATATATATATATATGTGTGCATATATTATATATACATATATAAATATATATTATCAATATATAACCTAAAAAATATTAATCCCGTAACATCACTTATTAGTTTTCCATCCAAAATATTATTTGATAAAATGCAAATATAAAGAAAAAAATCTGGATTAACTGAACCTCCTGCTATTTACATAAAAATGTTTCAAGATCACTATGCATAGATCTGCATACGATTAACATCTCAAAACACTCAACAGCTCTTCAACTCACAAAACCCGTGCATAAGAAATATGAATTCTTTCCAGAAAACAAAAAACTAACAATGACCACTGATGTACATTGCCGATACATATGCTTTGAATTACTTATAATTGTAAAAGGAAATTATTATTATTATTATTATTATTATTATTATTATTATTATTATTATTATTATTATTATTATTATTGGCCAAAGGGGCCACTGACTCGAAATTCAAGCTTCCAGAGAATATTACCGTTCATTGGAAAGAAATAAACAGAAAGCAATAGGGATATACAAAAAGAAGAGATCAGTTCCTAAAAAAGATAAAAATAAATTAACAAATTAATAAATAAATAGATAAAAATGTAAGTATAAATGATCAAAACACAAGGCGAATTATTTTAGGGCAGCAATGCGTTGCCTCTTCGTCTGAACTTTCGACGTTCAAATCACACGAGATTCTCAATCAATCGACAAACGCTTCAACAGTTTATTCGACAGTTTAGCGATGCCTAGATAACACGAATGAAAATGGAAAATAATCTAAAAATATAAATAAAGATGAATATGCAGGAGAAAACGAACCCCCAGAATATTACCACTTCAATGGAATCGAAAAATAGATCTCCTATTCAGAATTCTATCATTTTTCGATAGCGGGCCAACTGCCACCTGGTGTCACAGAGACGAATCAGAAAACAAAAGAATGTCGCATATGATTTAGCCACGCGGCTTTGCATTCGTGATCCTCTCCCTCTCTCTCTCTCGATATACAATGTGTGTATATATATATATATATATATATATATATATATATATATATATATATATATATATATATATATATATACATATATATATCTATATATAGAATCCGAGGCTATCTATCTATCTATCTACGTGTGTGTGTATATAGATACGGTATATATATATATATACATACACACGCACACACACACATATAATATGTATATATACAGTAAGAGACAATTACAAGTGGTCCCGTGGTTAAGACTTTCCCCTCACCAGCAAAAGATCCCGGGTTCGATCCCCAAGCGAGCCTGAGCGATTTAAGCACGTTTCGTTAAATCCAGTCGTGCCTCTGTTGACCTACGCAGTGAATTATGTACCTGGTAGATGGTCGACAGAGTTGGGTCGCAACACGAGTGGCAAAAATCACATATTTAGGCCTTGACATTTTTTACCACATTAGTAACAAGGGTGGCTCTAGATAAATAAGCTACAATAGTTACTTCTACACTCATACTTTAACTGATGCATCATGGATGAATTTTCTGTGCAGAAAACTTCCATATAATTAAGCCGCTTTCTCTGCCTACACAGAATCATCGTCAACTTTCTATCAGTCCTCTGAAAATGGCTTTGATATACAGTCGAAACCGGTCAGGTTTTACATCCAGACTTTCACATTCCTGGGAGAAAGTGTGATATATATAGTCACATCTATTTTGCACGCATTTCCTGTGAGAGAGAGAGAGAGAGAGAGAGAGAGAGAGAGAGAGAGAGAGAGAGAGAGAGAGAGAGAGAGAGAGAGCACTTACCAACTCAGTGGTAAGTTAAGTTTTCAACCGCACCCAAAAATAAATTAGGAAATAAATAAATAAATAAATAAATAAATACCCAGAGAAACAGACCTGTCATCCTTTAATGGGAAAGACGATTTAGTTGAAAAGAGAACTTCCACAACAATACTTCCTCCCGAAGATTTGCTAAGAAACAACAATGTAGTTTTATGCTCTGTCATCTGTTTTGCTGAACGGGCTCCGTCTTCAAGTTTAGTGGTCGCTGAAACGCAATACTGTAATGAGGTTTTCTCTCTCTCTCTCTCTCTCTCTCTCTCTCTCTCTCTCTCTCTCTCTCTCTCTCTCTCTCTCTCTCTCATGTACATTCGATAATCCCATCCCAACCAACACGAGAGAAGAAGTACCACTGAGCAATTCCCAGGACAACAATGCAAACGCCACTCATTCAATCAATCAGTCGGATAAACGACAGAGCGACCGAAAGCCCGGTTGTTAAGTGACACTCACCGACTGCTCGCCACTGCTCCCGTTGTGGACGTGTACGGTGTAATTGGTGACAGAGGCAATCGACGTGACGTGACGGATACCTGTATCGTTCTGTTTCAATTGGGAGGTTTATTGTTTAAGGGAATAACGAGAGATTTATCGAGGAGAGTCCTCGTCGAGAGAGGATTTGCCCGGCGAGATTTAACGACTCCAAAAGTGATTTATACTTGTATCATTCTTTTTTAATTGGGAGGTTTAGTTTTTAAGGGATTAACGGGAGATTTATCGAGGAAAGTCCTCCTCACGAGGGGATTTGCCAGGAGGGATTTAAGGACTCGAGAAGTGATTTATACTGTATCGTTCTTTTTTAATTGGGAGGTTTATTGTTTAAGGGATTAACGAGAGATTTATCGAGGAGAGTCCTCGTCGAGAGGATTTGCTGGGAAGGATTCAACGACGCTAGGAGTGATTTATACCCGTATCATTCTTTTTTAATTGGGAGGTTTAAGGCCCATTGTGTTTTAAAGGGATTGATGGGAGATTTATCGAGGAAGTCCTGCTCACGAGATTTGCCCGGAGGGATTTAACGACTCGAGAAGTGATTTATACCTGTGTCATTCTTTTTTAATTGGGAGATTTATTTTCTGAGGGATTGGCGTGAGATTTATCGAGAAAAGCCCCCGTCGAGATAGGATTTGTAGAGGGATTTACCGACTCTAGGAGTGATTTATACCTGTATCATTCTGTTTTAATTGGGAGGTTTATTTTTTAGGGGTTTAATGGGAGATTTAACGAGAAGAGTCCTCCTCGAGAGAGGATTTACCCGGAGAGATTTAACGACTCTAGAAATGATTATCTTTGTTGGGGGGTCTCACTGATCATAATTGACTGATTTGTGTTGGATTGTAGCGGTGATTGTTGTAACTCGAGTAATCTTAAATCAATGAAACTTCTCGTTTATATCTATGAAGGAACACTTTTGACGCCATAAAGATAAAACTTGCTTATTGAAAAATAAGCTGATATTTATCCGCGTCATTTATAAATTTGTGTAATGTCTATAAACTGGTCCCTTTCTTTACACAATTTGTAAATAAAAAAATAAAAGTTAAATATAACATATGAAAGGGCCAGGGGTTCGAATCCTAGGCAGGCTGGAATGCTTTGGGCATGATCTCTTGAATATGACTGTGCATCCGTTGATATAGTATAGTCTTTATGTACCAGGTAGTTATTCGAGTGTTGTGGAGCACAGCCACAGAGAAGAGGGGCATATATATATATATACTTATATATAAAATATATATATATACATAAAATATAAACACACATATACATATACACATATACACACACATACATATTACCTCTCCTAATATACACACGCCAACTCCACTAAGTCATCATCCAAAATGCCAAGTGGAAATTACCGTACACAGATCCTCCAGCTGTGCCCAGTCATAAATCCTGGAATCCAGCCCCTTAATGGCTAAGGAGTATAAAGAGGCCAATTGATCAAAAATGAATGATTGTCTCCAAGAGACAATCGTGTTCAGAATCGAAATGGAAAGTATGAAATGGAAGACAAATCCTGTGTGATGTTAAGAGTAATAAATGGGAAGAGAGAGAGAGAGAGAGAGAGAGAGAGAGAGAGAGAGAGAGAGAGAGAGAGAGAGAGAGAGATTCTAGCGAGAACGAACTAGGCAATATGATCATCACCCTCAATAATAACAATGATAATGATAATTAATAATAATAATAATAATCATAAAAATAATAATAAGAAGAAAAAGAACCATTATTATTATTATTATTATTTTTATTATCATTATAATCTCTGCAATATACTCCAGCCAATTAGAAAAGACGAATTATCCCAAATAATCACCTTCTCCGCCCCCCCATCCTCCCCCAACCCAAAAATACCTGTTTACGCTCCTAAACCCAGCCGTCACCTTTAAGGACTCTTATGTAACCGACAGAATCCCGCGTAGGAAGTTCCCACACAAAAAAATATCCTGCGGGTATCCTTCCTCGTTTGTGATTGTTTTTCTACCTTTCAGGATACTATTTCTTTTTCATTAACCTGTTCCTCTTTCTTCTACGTCTTTTTCTATATTTTCTTTACCGTTCTTTCTTCTGTATTCTTCTCGTTTCCTTATTGCTATCTTTATTTTTCTTAATCTTTCCATTCTTTGCTCAGCTTATCTTTCTTCTTGATATCTTCGTAATTTATCAAAATCAACTATGTATACATATATATATAGACACACATATACATATGTGTAATTTTAATTACTACCACAATGCCTTCTTAACTTCAGAATATCTTCATTTTTTTTTTCTTAACTTGGATCTAGGCTTCGTAGTGGCCAGCGCTTCCAAAACGTGAAGAAATCGAGGAGTTAAGGGAGGATTGTGGTTAATAAAAATTACATAAGTATCTGGTAGAAAGTGACCAGTAGGTTCTAATTTTATATATATGTATATATATATATATATATATATATATATATATATAGATAGATAGATAGATAGATAGATAGATAGATAAATAGATAGACAGATAGATAGATAGGTAGTAGACGAGTAGATAGATAGAGATATATATAGATAGACAGATAGATAGATAGAGATATAGCTATATATATATATAGACAGACAGACAGACAGATATATAGATAGATATAGATAGATATAGATAGATAGATAGATAGGTAGTAGACAGGTAGATAGATAGAGAGATATATAGATAGACAGATAATATATATATATATATATATATATATATATATATATATATATATATATATATATATAGACAGACAGACAGTCAAGACAGATATATAGATAGATATAGACAGATAGATAGATAGACACAAACAGACAGATAGATAGATAGACAGACAGACAGTCAAGACAGATATATAGATAGATAGATAGATAGATAGATAGAAAAGAACGAAGGAAATAAAAAGATATGATGTAATCCCGAAGGGGGTAATAAATCCCCTCCCCAAAACGTTTACAGGCCACAAGGGAAATAGAACGAGGGACTAAGAGATTTCTATTTGGAAATAGCGTCGGAGATGAACAGAAACCCACCGAGCAGAGTTATGTCGGGACTGAAGCTGGGAAAGATTTCTTCTAGTTAACTACATAAAATTAAAAGGCGTTATTTATTCCTGAATTCAATAAAAATATATTATATTTGTCTAATTTATTAAAAAAAAAATTTATCTAAAGGTGTCATGTGATTCTAAATTCAGTAAAAAATATTCCTGATTTGTTCTAATTTCCTAAAAAAAAAAAATATCTGCAGGTGTTATACATTTCTAAATTCAATAAAAAAATTACATTTGGTTTTACTTACTAAATTAAAATCTAAAGGTGTTATTGATTTCTAAATTCAATACAAAATTTTGATATTTTCTAATTACTGCAAAATATCTAAAGGCGTTATATATTTCTAAATTCAATAAAAAAAATATTCTAGGTTTTTTTAATTTACTTAAAAAACTATATGAAATCTATGAAAAAATCCAAATTAATTAAATTTGTCAAATAAATATGAAATGATGAAAAAGGGATTTCGAGACACAAAAGTGGGATTAACCATTTAAAATATTACAAAGTCAAATAAAAAAAATTATCTAAATGCATTATATATATCTGAAATCTATTAAAAAATCCAAAATAATCAAATTTGTCAAATGAATAATGAAGAATTAAATCAGCCTTCTCAAAAAATGGAAAAGGGATTTTGAAAAACAATAGTGGGATTAACCATTTAAAATATAACAAAGCGATATAAAAAAAAAAGTGAATAAATTCTGTCAACCCAAAGAAGATTTGATCACCCAAACTGTGAATAACACCCCCGCCCAATTCCTACCAATACAATCAGAAATACACAAAAATTGGCATTAAAAACTCCCAATCACTTCGACGGAATCTCTCTCTCTCTCTCTCTCTCTCTCTCTCTCTCTCTCTCTCTCTCTCTCTCTCTCTCTCTCTCAATAGCTGGTATTGTTATGCATAAAAGTTAAAAGCTTTTATATAAAAAACCATAACTCTCTCTCTCTCTCAATAGCTGGTATTGTTATGTACAAAAGTTAAAAGCTTTTATATAAAAAACCATAACTCTCTCTCTCTCTCTCTCTCTCTCTATAAATAGCTGATATTATGTATAAAAGTTAAAAGCTTTTATATAAAAAACCATAACTCTCTCTCTCTCTCTCTCAACAGCTGGTATTGTTATGTATAAAAGTTAAAAGCTTTCATATAAAAACCATAACTCTCTCTCTCTACCTAATTACACCATCCTCAAAATATAGTGGATGATGGAACTGCTAAGTGGGGAGAATCCAGACCAATAATCCTCTAGAGCCTCGCAAGGGCTCTTGGACTAACATACTTCGAAATTCTTGTCAGGGGTCTGAGACTAATAGACTCTTGAGTGTCACGACACCTAATAAGTAAAGGAGGAGATCAGTTACAGTCCCAGTAGGGGAGGTATGTACTGAAGTGGTTGGCCTTGTCTCGTTATTATCTTACGAACCTCCTGGTAATCAGGGCGTTATTAGAAGTGTTGTTTATGGTTGTAATGGTTTTGGGTTGTAGGGTATTGCTTTGAAGGTTATATATATAATATATATATAAGTATATACATTATATACTTGTACGCACACATTCACCCAACATGAAAACTGTTTTATACCTTATCAATTGTTAACCCTTATGCAAGAACTAGCCATTATAAATAAAAAGGGAGAACTGTCTCCCATTGAAGATTAGATAATGATTCTCCTCCCTTCACAACGCTTTCAGATTTTTTCTCAATTCCATTATTCAACTCGTAATTGAAAACGGATTTGAATGACTTCCCCTGCCGTGTGGGAACTGTCGGATTCATTTTCGTTCCTCCTGGCCATTGCTAATTCAGCTCCTCCAGGGAGAGAGAGAGAGAGAGAGAGAGAGAGAGAGAGAGAGAGAGAGAGAGAGAGAGAGAGAGAGAGAGATTATGATAATGAAGACTTATAATTGCAATACACAGATTTATTAAGAGGATTTACAGTAAGCAGGCAAAGTGAGACTCGAGGCGTCATTAAGCTCAATAATTGATTTGAAATTTGAGTATTACAACATAAATTTTCTTCGGCGCAATCGAGTTTTCTGTATAGCCGCTACAGCGTATAATCAAGGCCACCGAAAACAGATCTATTTTTCGGTAGTCTCGGTATAATGCTGTATGAGCCGCGGCCCATGAAGCTTTAACCGCGGCCTGGTGCTGGCCTGGCCTATATCGTTACCAGACGCACGATCATGGCTAACATTAACCTTAAATAAAATGAAAATATCGAGGTTAGAAGGCTGCAATTTGATATGTTTGATGATTGGAGGGAGGATGATCAGCATACCAATTTGCAGCCCTCTAGCCTCAGTAGTTTTTAAGATCTGGGGGCGGACAGAAAAAAGTGCGGACAGAAAAAAGTGCGGACAGTAAAAGTGAGGACAGAAAACCTGCGGACAGAAAAAAGTGCGGACAGAAAAAGTGCGGACAGAAAAAAGTGCGGACAGTAAAAGTGAGGACAGAAAAACTGCGGACAGAAAAAAAGTGCGGACAGAAAAAAGTGCGGACAGTAAAAGTGGGGACAGAAAAAGTGCCGACAGAAAAAGTGCGGACGGACAGACAAAGCCGGCACAATGGTTTTCTTTTACAGAAAACTAAAAAACAAAACGACCACACGCGGTCCCCAGTAAGTCCAAATGTACCCAGTACAAGTAAGGAAAGGTCAGCTTTAATGTACTTAATATTTCATTACCAAATCTCGCAATATTTTATGGTTGCTCAAAAATCATACATCACAATATTATAAGCTTTTGTCTTTTATTGATGTACTTTTTTTAATTACCAAAACGAAAAAAAATATTCTATATAAATTAGCAAATTATATGAGACCTTTCTTTTTAAAACTGGCAAATCAAATATGACGTTTTGATTTTTTTTCTACATATCTCAATCTGGAAACTTCTCAACAAATACATACATACATACATATATATACATATATCTGTATAATTATACATATACATTTATATACATATACTGGGATGAGGTTGCTGGCCCCACGCATCGGTCAATGGATATTCAAGGGGATTTATGTACCTTAATTTACTGGCTTTTCTGTGCCACCCATCCAACTACTGACCAGACTCAACACTGCCTAACCATCAAGCGACAAGCAGCATAAACGCACCAACTTAGAATCACAGCAATTAAGGTTACCTTCTGGAGAAAAAACAAATCATCTAATATTACAACATATAATTACAGCAATTTATTTAACCTTCAGATAAAAAAAAATAAATAATCAAATACTTTCTCACTTACCATTAACTTGACTTACGAAATACCTCACCCTAAAAGGTCAATTCGAATTCAAATATATATCAAATATTATCCCATTTACTCTTACCACTCCTTATGAATTATACCGCGCCGGGAGGTTACTGAAGCGAAGGCCAATATTCCCATAAAGGAGGAGAGGTCTTTTCAAGTCCCCTTATCTGAAATTACGGCAGAATTGAAAACCGCCTCTTCCTTTCGGATGGACGCACTTATTATTTTTGAGAGAGAGAGAGAGAGAGAGAGAGAGAGAGAGAGAGAGAGAGAGAGAGAGAGAGAGAGAGAGAGCACAGGACGCTGCTCACGAAATGGTTGAAGAAAATTTTATTACCAAACAGATAAGAATTCAATGAATGGTCAAAATTGAGAGAGAGAGAGAGAGAGAGAGAGAGAGAGAGAGAGAGAGAGAGAGAGAGAGAGAGAGAGAGAGAGAGCACAAGCTGCTCAGTAATGATGGAAAATGGCTGTAAAAGAATTTCTAACCAAGCACGAATAAATATTTGAAGAAGGGTTAAAATGACAGAGAGAGAGAGAGAGAGAGAGAGAGAGAGAGAGAGAGAGAGAGTAACTGAGTTCCTTACACAAATGCACTGTTCATGTGAACAAAAATAATACGTGAGAGAGAGAGAGAGAGTGAGAGAGGGGGGGGGGTATGCACTCCAGACATGAAATGAACAGACCAAACTCACACGAGAAGAAGAGAAAACGAACTATAACATAAATTTAGCGAATGAGTCTAACCCTCGACCAACTAACGGTTTGCAATTAAGAGCTTGAAAGATTCACAGGAACTTCAATAACCAAGTGAGAGGTGGAAATACCTTAGGAAGCTTCTTTGTATTTGCTTCGTATAAAACAACTATGATTTACAAATTTTGTTTTTTTTTTATTACTTTTGATACTTACCATTTTTTATTCGGTAATTATTTTTTCGATCGATATAATTTAATAATTTATTATTTTTTTATTATTATTATTATTATTATTATTATTATTATTATTATTATTATTATTATTATTATTATTATTATTATCAAACTCCGACCCCTCTTCCTACAAAACTCTCTGGAATTCCAGGTAACTGGACGATAGAAGAGGAAGGGACTGGAACCCCAACTCCCCCTGGAATTCCAAGTAGTGGTTTAAAAGAAGAGGAGAACTGGAACCACAATTCCCCCTGGAATTCCAAGTAACTGGACGATAGAAGAGGAAGGAACTGGAACCCCAATTCCCCCTGGAATTCCAGGTACCAGTTCAAGAGAAAAGGAAGACTGGAACCCAAAATCTCCACTGGAATTCCAGGTAACTGGACAAGAGAAGAGAAGAACTGGAACCACAATTCCCCCTGGAATTCCAGATAACTGAACCAAAGAAGATGAGGACTGGAACCCCAATTCTCCCTGGAATTCCAGGTAGCGGTTCAAGAGAAGAGAAGGACTGGAACTCCAATTTCCCCTGGAATTCCAGGTAGCTGAACGAGAGAAGAAGAGGACTGGAACCACTATTCCCCCTGGAATTCCAGGTACCGGTTCAAGAGAAAAGGAAGACTGGAACCCAAAATCCCCACTGGAATTCCAGGTAACTGGACAAGAGAAGAGAAGAACTGGAACCACAATTCCCCCTGGAATTACGGGTAACTACCTAAACAAATGAAGCCGAATGTATTGTAACCTCAATTCCCCATGGAATTCCAGGTAACTGGACGAGAGAAGAGGAGGACTGGAACCCCAATTCCCCCTGGAAATATCAGGTAACGGAACAAGAAAAGAGGAGTACTGGAACCCCAATTCCCCCTCGAAATATCAGGTAACGGAACGAGAGAAGAGAAGAACTGGAACCTGAACTCCCCCTGGAATTCCAGGCAGCGGTTGAAGAGAAGAGGAACGGACTGGAGCCTCCTTCGCAGGATATTTGTCTCGGCATCAAAAGGGTCCTATGTTATATTATGTACATAACGTATGAGACACATTACTGATAATGGGAAGACGTTACATGATTTACTTGGTGGACAAAAGTGCAGGGGAAATAATGTCTTTGTAAATAATGCTTTTACCTTGGGGAAAAGGTGAAGGGGAAAGAATGGTGTGTGTGTGTGTGTGTGTGTGTGTGTGTGTGTGTGTGTGTGTGTGTGTGTGTGTGTGTGTGTGTGTGTTTTTCAAAGGGTATCTCCTAGAACGTAGAACGTAGAACGTATCTGGTTAAATATAAGGGAGCCGTACTGCATGTTTATCTTATATCTTGGTCTGTCAATTCACGGATGAAACTCATGTGTAGAAATATTACACAAAGTCGCTTCCTAGACTTTTATAAAATGCCCCTTTGGAGCAAGGCAGCGAAAAACGTGCTTGGGAGCTAGTTGACTGAAGTGCGTTGCAGTCAGAGCTGGGAAGGGAACGGTGCTACTAGCCCTAGATTAAAGCTTGCTGAGAATAAGGAGGTTAACATATTCTCTCTCTCTCTCTCTCTTATATATATATATATATATATATATATATATATATATATATATATATATATATATATATATATATATATATATATATATATAAACTGATATGTATTTTTGTGTATATATAAATACATATATATATATATATATATATATATATATATATATATATATATATATATATATCAGCCTATTCAGTGATTACATACATACGAAATTTTGCATGTGAGATAATTACAAAGATTCTACAAAAAAAACTGAACAATTACACAATCAAATAACGACAAAACCCACCAAACAGCCCATGAAACCAAACAAACAAAAAAAAAACAAAAACGCAAACGCAAAGAAAAAAAAGCAACCAAAAAAAAAACGAGAAATAAAAAAGAAAAAAAAAGAAAACGAGTTTCCACCATTAACCAGTCACTTCCCAAAAGTTAATTAACACCGCACCTCTGGTCATCAATCATTCGCTGACGGCCGACAGCAGCATCCCAAGACACCTGATGCTCACTCATCTCCCGAGTTAATAATAATGAAGGGATAAGCGGCATTTGATGCTGATGCGTGCGGATGAAAGGGAAATGAGGAAGGAAGAAGATCTGGCCGGGGAAACAAAGGTGTGGAGATATGGCAGTTTTCTGATGTGATGATGACATTCTTGAAGTGGAATGTTTCTGTTGGTGATGTGATGGATATATGTGTATGTGTATGTGTGTATAATATATATATATATATATATATATATATATATATATATATATATATATATATATATACGCAAAAGCCTAACATTCATCTATAATAATTACGATATATATATATATATAGATATACATGCATATATGTTTACACATGTATGAATACACATATATGCAACCATCTATAATAATCACGCATGAATATTTGTGTGACTGATTTTACAAGCAGGAACTCGTAAGTATTTAAAAAAAAACGCATACACATACCAAGTTTGTGTACTACCATTTCAAACGACATATATCACATACCTCCAAAACATGTGCGTTTGTGTGTGTGTGTGTGTGTATGGATATTTAATTATTCTGTCTTACCACTGAACGGTAAGTTATGCCAAAAAGGAAGATACAAATAAATTAATCAACAACCACAAAAAAATAAACAAAATACCTCCCATCTCCCGTCCAGCACCCGACAATTCCTATAGCTCCAGCCTACCTAAAGAGAAATTCGTCCCTTTCACAGACTACAATGTCCTTTTGTTCCGGTGGGACATTAGAGACGCGTAGGCCTCTGCGGGCCTCCTTTTCTGCCCTCCCCAAATACGTCAGTGTCTCTTAATTACGAGGAGAATAGGAAAAAAAAAAAACAACAACAAGAGTTCTGTATGTTTTTCGTGGGTGGCCTGTACGGTCTATAGTTTTTATTTATTCTGTTTTTTTTTTTTTGTCTCTTGTAGTTTTGGTGTTATCTTGAATTATCTAGTCTAAGTTCAGTCTTATCTAAATTTCTAAACGTGTGACACAGAAAATATAAAAATTAAACCCTGGTTTGACTTTATGTATAGACAGATTTACTTTCTCCTAGCCAGTAAGTTGGTAATATCTCTCTCTATATATATATATATATATATATATATATATATATATATATATATATATATATATATATATATATATATATATATATATATATATATATATATATATATATATATATATATATATATATTTGACTCACATCAGAATCAGAACCCAGGTCTTTCAATAATTATTGAAAGACGAGACCGCTGCCAACCAGGCCACACAAGTCATAAAAGAAGTTGGAACCTGAGCACCATTGTACCTAAGGCTTTACCATGTGCATTATATATATATATATGAGAGAGAGAGAGAGAGAGAGAGAGAGAGAGAGAGAGAGAGAGAGAGAGAGAGAGAGAGAGAGAGTCCTGACTTGAAATAACCATTAAACGTCACAATGAATCTTTCAGCAACCAAAATATTGTGGAAAACTCATTTCAATCAGTTTTTTTCCCCCGAGCCATAAAATGATATGTAATTTTGATTGCCAAAATTCACATTTAAAATTCCACCCGGATTCCATGAGGGAATTAACGAGTAACCTAAATCCGTTAACCGAATTTCATGAAATGTTAGGACGTCACCTCATTAATTACGTGTGTGCAATATTAACATTTCAATTTGCGTGTTACTTTAACTTTTATAATTACCTTCATTGAATTTAATTGAATTGAATATAGAATTTAGGCCAAAGGCCAAACACTGGGAACTATGAGGTCATTCAGCGCTGAAACGGAAATTGACAGTAAAAGGTTTGAAAGGTGTAACAGGAGGAAAACCTCAAAGCAGTTGCAAAATGAATCAATTATTAGGAGAGAGTTGAGGAAAGTAAGATGGAAGAAAGAGAATATGAAAGGAGGTACAGTAAAAGGAACGAAAGGGGTTGTAGCTAGGGACCATGGAAGGGACGCTGCAAAGAACCTTAAGTAATGCCTACAGTGCACCACATGAGGTGCACTTACGGTACTACCCCCCTACGGGAACAAATACCTTCATGAATTCTGACAATGCTATTATAATTTTTTCGTTGAATTTCATGGAACTTGGAGATGTGAAATCATCCGGCCTTTTGCTGAATTTCATGAAGCACTGAAATAACGTAATGTTTCTCTGAATTTGACGGAATGTTAATATAAATAAAAATATTCCGTCGAATTCCCTGGACGTATTAAAATGTGAGCATAAAATCTCCACTGAATTTTTCGAAATATGAAGAATGTCTGTCATGCGTCTAACTTTCATTTGAAAGTTATTATAATTTTTAACGCAGGCCTACTGTAATAATTTAGGAATTTCATGAGATCTTGAAAATAATAATAATAATAATAATAATAATAATAATAATAATAATAATAATAATAATAATAATAATAATAATAATAATATATTTTTACTGGGGTTTAAAAGGTCGCTAAATAGTTCATCATGAATTGTTACTTTCTCTGTTAATATGAAGAAAGTCAGTATGATTTAGTCTTTTTTAGAAATGAAGAGAGAGAGAGAGAGAGAGAGAGAGAGAGAGAGAGAGAGAGAGAGAGAGAGAGAGAGAATGATGAATGTAAAAATATCTGCGCATATATGCACTTATAAACACATGTATGTATGTATGTATGTATGTATGTATGTATATATATATATATATATATATATATATATATATATATATATATATATATATATATATATATATATATATATATATATGCACACACATTCACGCGTGATATAACTATTACTTTTATTAAAATTATTCAAAGAGAAAAAAAAAAAAAACATTTATATACTACTCTATAAGCTCGAAGGGCCATTCACTTGTGAAGCGAAACTCAACATTACAGAAAGTCTCTGCGTAAAAAAAAAAAAAAAAAAAAAAAAAAAAACAACATTCCATACGCTATTCCACAGCAAACCTTTTCAGTGTATCTAAATCTATGCCCTTACGCGAGTCTGTAAAGCGCCAAATATTTTCACTCTAGCTACCACCAAGTCTTTACTTATAGAGAATCACTTGGTCACATTCATTACAAATATTTCTTTTCAAATGGTTACAATGGCCTCCCAACTACTCGATATCTATACATTTCTTTAGCAGGCTTCCCCACAGCCAACCTTGAAGAGGTGAACGCATCCAAACACTGTTTATTATTATCATTATTATTATTATTATTATTATTATTATTATTCAGAGGATGAACCCTACTCATATGGAACAAGCCCACCAAAGGGGCCACTGCCTTGAAACTCAAGCTTCCAAAGAATATGGTGTTCACTGAGGAAATCGAGAAAATTCACAGATTGATTTACGAAATTTAGGCTGTTAAACCCACCAATGGGGCACTTTCGGCCATTCAGAGATGAAGACTGAAGTACGAAGTTGGAGTGGCTGGACAGCAAGGTAGAGAGATCGAGATAATAAAGGATATGAAGTGTAAGGACCTAAAGATGGAACTGGGAGAAAGTGATTGAAGAAGTTGGACAGCATACCTGAAGAGAGGAAGGTGGAATGGAGGTACAGTAAAAGGCTAAAAAAGTATGTGCAGCCAGGGTATGATGGGTGGCTACAACATCCTTTAGCAATGCCTACAGTGCGCCACAAGAGGTAAACTGGCGGCACTACACCCATACAAGCGAGAAGTTCAAAGGGGCGTGGTTAAAGTTTCATGGGCCGCGGCTCACACAGCATTATACCGAGACCACCGAAAGATAGATCTATTTTCGGTGGCCTTGATTATACGCTGTACAGAAAACTCGACTGCGCCGAAGAAACTTCGACGCACTTTCTACTTGTTTCAATAACTTTCACATCACTTCATCTCCTTTAGACCAGAATCCATTACTGAGAGGAGGATTAACCCACACGTCAAAGGCACCAGTTTCCGATGAACTGAGGTTCTTGCAAACATCAAAGTGTTTTTTTTTTTTTAATCCTTTGGACTTTCGACCCTGGCTGGGCGTTGAGGCCGCTTGATGCCTGAAAGTTAATGGTTCTTGTGCGGATTTATGAGTCTTATATTTTGTCCAAAAACACCTTTTAAATGTAAACACACACTCACCCACACACACATATATGTGTGTGTGTATATATATATATATATATATATATATATATATATATATATATATATATATATAATTTTTTTTTTTTTTTTTTTTTTAATAAAAGTTTCATGGGCCGTGGCTGAGAGTTTCATACAGCCTTATACGCTGAACAGAAAACTCGACTGCGCCGGAGATCATTTTTTACTTGTTTTCCCCCGATTCTCAAGCAATTGCTTCCAATGAAAACTCTCCTGAGTCGTGAAGGGTTCTCCATCAGGAACCAATATCTGACGAGAAGGATTCTTTTTTCAGAGTGGGTATTATTAGAATCATTACAAATAAGGGATTCATAGCATCTGTGCATTTCTTACTTACTTCCTTCGACAATGACTTTGGAAAACCCAGAAAGTTATTTTAAAAGGCTATTTACAAGAACTAATTTTCCTGACTATAGGAAGATCCGGGTTTTGATATATTTCCCATCTCAGTTCCTGTCGAGTATGTATATATATATATATATATATATATATATATATATATATATATATATATATATATATATATATATATCCTTCTGCAGGGATAGGAGTATAAAAGCTAGGTCAAAGGCCACGCGCTGGAAAATTGACGGTAAAAAAGGTCATCAAGGTGCAACAGGAGGAAAACCTCAAAGCAGTTGCACTATGAATCAATTACCAGAAGGTGGAAAGTAAGTTGGAAGAAAGAGATGATGAAGACGGGATAAATATAATATTAACGGAGGTCTAGTAAAACGAACGAAAGGGAATTCAGCTAGGAGCCGAAGGCACGCTGCAAAAAAAAACCTCAAGTAATGCCTACAGTGCCCCGCGCGAGGTGCGCTGACGGCACTCTCCCCCTACGGAGCAAAAGAACATATAAATGATGATAATAAAATAACAGGTCCTTTGTATAAGAAAATAAAGAAAAGTAAAGAAATCAGAAGATATAAAAATTACAAACTCAATCCACAGTACAAAACATTTCAAAACTTCACCCAAAAAAAATAAAGAAGCTGTTCACTTTGAACAAACTTCAAAACTCGGCGAGAAGGATCAAAGGATCCACGAAGTAGGGTCCCTTCCCCCTCCCCCCCCCCAAAAAAAACCTGGATCTATTTCTCCATTTCAATCACCATCGTATCTCAACAACAACAAAAAAAAGGGGGGGGGGCTTCCGGCGTTCCGAAACTCGAGCAGAAGTTAAGCCTTTAATGGCGAGAAACTTGGGTGTCTCTGCGTTAGTTTCTCTGCCTCTAGAACTGTCCTGTTCTGTGTGATGAAAACGCCTCTCTTCGACGGTTTTTCTTGGGGGATGAGGTTGCAAGGCCATTCCGTATTTCCTATGTCTGACATCCATCATAGTTTGCTAATTGCCAAGTGCATATCTGATGCTTTGGTAAAAAATAAAAGGGAAATTTTTTTACGAAAAGGAGAGAAGGGATTAATCCCCTTACTAATATGTATATATATACATATATGTATGTATATGTATATACTGTACGTATATATATATACGTATGCATGTATATATACAGTATATATACATATATGTACAGTATATATATATATATATATATATATATATATATATATATATATATATATATATATATATATATATATATATATATATATATATATATATATATATAGAGAGAGAGAGAGAGAGAGAGAGAGAGAGAGAGAGAGAGAGAGAGAGAGAGAGAGAGAAGACGAAGAAAACAATATCCCTTCGAATAATGACCCGCGTAGTAAAATGAATCTCTCTCTCTCTCTCTCTCTCTCTCTCTCTCTCTCTCTCTCTCTCTCTCTCTCTGTGTGTGTGTGTGTGTCATTGGGGCAAAATATGCCGCGGCTCAAAGAGACAAAAGGAACTCATCTCAATTCCGAGGCGCGAGACAAAGGCATTATGTCATGTCCCATCACAATGGGGGGGGATTAAAATCGTTAGTTGACTCCGCAGCCGCTAGATGGCTCCGTTATGCACTTTTGTTGACATTAAGACAGTCGGGGAGATTTTAAGTCAGCTGATGAGACAGTTACAAATGATTAAGGATCCTTGGTGACAGTTTTGGTAAGATTAATGGATGCTGTTACCTACATATTTCAGTCTTATTTAGTGTACTGCTTGCTACGTATACAATATTTTTTTAAACTTACATATAACAGTCTTATAATCTACCCTAATATATGTATGTATATATATATACATGAATTATTATTAACTGAATTATTATTAACTGAATAAAGCAATAACAAAGCAATTACATTATGCATAATACACAACTAGTATTATTTTTGTTTCAAGCTTAAACAACACTAAACAATAATCAATTAAAATTCAGGACGCTTTTTCTAATTTCACGTACATAACAACAATCACTGAATACTGAATAAAATGCAGAATAAAACCACTCGTTAAATATGATGTAACTGACGCTGAAATTTTCTCTTGTTAATTAAGACAAATGGATAGAGGACTTCTTTGTACTTATAGTTATGGTTTAACTTGACACACTGAGTGAAACTGTTTAGGTTATATTATTTTCTTTATGTAGCCATCAGTTAATGAGTCTGAGTTTATCTGAGAAATTTCATAATAACGAAAAATAGAACTATTACAACACGACCTGATTTAATAGAACAAAACGTATCTATAAATACATGACGCAAGTTATTAAAAATATATGGCAGTTTATTTACATGACTCGAATTAATAATATATATAAATTCCTGGTCATTCTCAGAGAGAGAGAGAGAGAGAGAGAGAGAGAGAGAGAGAGAGAGAGAGAGAGAGAGAGAGAGAGAGAGAGAGAGGTTAATAAAGAAACTCATTACTACAAAAACATACAGCTTACTTCTTGGAATACAATTTCTTACAATATATTTCCCAGAAGGCTTTTTCTACGTAACAAAGAATTACGTCAGAACTTTATAAAAAAAAACATGAAAAGTATTATAGCAGCTAAGTAAAAAAAACCAACATAGAAACGACACTTACGTAACAACTCGGAAAAAAGTAAACCTCCCAAAATAATAAATAAAATCCCCCATTTTGCCTAACGCAATTTCAACCTTATGGGCCAATTCGTCAACGTCACAAATGGGAAACGTATCTCAAGAAAAACGAATGGCAGATGCACCTTCCAGCTTCATAAATAACAGCCTTACAGAGGCTTTTATTTTGTATAACTACAGATTATTATAATATTTTTTATATATAAGCTGTTAACTGAGTGTTATGTAATGGCAGTGGTTATAATTCCCGTGACGTCAGAGAATATTATTATTCTTTTGAAGCTGCAGATCTTTCTCCCTGACGATCTGGTATGACTGAAATGACAAAACTGAGACGAAATAGTTTGAATTAAAGAACGGGGAAAGATTTAATGAATATTATAGTTTTTTATCTATTTGTCTATCTTCCACTTACTGACATTTCTCTCTCTCTCTCTCTCTCTCTCTCTCTCTCTCTCTCTCTCTCTCTCTCTCTCTCTCTCTCTCTACTTATGAAGAAATTCAATCAGTTTTAACTCAAAGGGCTCTCTCTCTCTCTCTCTCTCTCTCTCTCTCTCTCTCTCTCTCTCTTTGCGAAGAAATTCAATCAGTTTTAACTCAACGGGTTCTCTCTCTCTCTCTTCTTGCGAAGAAATTCAATTAGTTTTAACTCAAAGGTCTCTCTCTCTCTCTCTCTCTCTCTCTCTCTCTCTCTCTCCCTCTCTCTCCTTGCGAAGAAATTCAGTTAGTTTTAACTCAAAGAGCTCTCTCTCTCTCTCTCTTTGAGTTAAGACAACTGAATCTCTCCGCAGTGGAAATATTTCAATCAGTCAGGACACTCCTTCAAGTTTCAATCAGAGAAAATATGCAGACTATTCCGCAGGATGAAAGTGAAACAAAATACTTAAAAAAAGCATAACGAACATAAATACTTCATTCCGACCTCGCCTCAAATATCAAAACAAAGAGAAGAGGTGACTTGGGTTTAAAAAGGGGGCGCACACCCCACCCTTCCTCCCTCCCTCTCTCTCTCTCCCACCCACCAACCCACCCATCTGCACACCCTTCTAGGAACTCCTCCCCCGCCTCTTCCCTTTCCAGCCAACCCATTCCAAAACTCGATTAGTTCCAGCAGCGCTCCTTCCAAACGAAAATATCTTCCGGGGAATTTTCTGTCTGAAATTTTAAACTAGACGTATGTATATATATATGTATATATATATATATATATATATATATATATATATATATATATATATATATGTATATATATATATATATATATATATATATATATATATATATATATGTATATGTATATGTATATATATATATATATATATATATATATATATATATATATATATATATACACACACACACACACACAGTATATACCGGTACCCCTTTCCTGTGAGTAAAAATTATTTTTGGGACCGGCATTGTGGAAAGTACCAGGTAGCAAGAACTGCCACGTGAAGATGGCTGTAGCGGTTGGTAGAAACCTTCACATCTAAGGACGTGGCCTAGGAATACCCTGGTAATGCCTACAGTGCACCACATTTAGTGAACTGATGGTACAACACCATTTAGGAGCAGACTGCAAAGTATTCCGAGATGTTTCGGTTATGTGGGAAGAAGGGAAGACAATAGTACTGTTAGCACTGCACCGCTTTGATGCAGAGTATTTTGAGATGGTTTGGTCATGTAGGAAGAATGGAAAACAACAGGATAGTGAAGTGCAGAATTCAGTAGTCTTATGGGTAAGGAGGAGAGGAAGACCTACGAAGGATTGGATAGAGCTTGAAGGAAAATATGAGACTGTCAGTGCCTTGATACCTAGGAAGATAAAGAGGTGAATTGTGCAGTGTTTGTAGGGGTTTTGATGTGTAGCTGATGGGCCTCCTGTGTAGATGTATAAAGGGAAGTTTAATGCACAGGGGGTTCATCCACGATTCAGTAGTTAAGGCGTGAATATAGGAGTGACTTGTGTTATTTTTATTTTGGAGCCACTCACTCTGTTAAGTTAAATGCTTCATACCACAACAAAATTATACATACATACATACATACATACATACATATATATATATATATATATATATATATATATATATATACATATACATACATACATACATACATACATATAATATCCATACTAACAAGAAAAATATTTATCAATTCCTTTATCAGTATTTACCCACAATTCATGACCTGGAACACCAGTGAAACTTTACAGCATCCCCGGGTTGCATCATATTCAAGGCGTGGGTTCTGCTACTCGTAACATGGCATAAAATAAGCTATAAAAGGAGGGATCCTCTCCTCGTGTGGCCCATAAGAGCGCGGGATTTCCGGGGAAAGGCTCTATCTCTTGAATACAAGTAGCTGTCATTGAGATTATCTCTGGGCAATGTTGGTGGTTTGTAACGAGGTCGTTTCTGGATAATGGAAGCAGCTGGCAACTTGATTATTTTTTTACTAGATGGAGGCAGATGGAAACTAGGTTATTCTTACTTAATATAAGCAGCTGGAAACTATATTATTTTTACTGAATGGATGCAACTGGCAACTAGGTTATTCCTCCTCAATACACGCAGCAGGCAATTACACTGTTTTTACTGAATGGAAGCATCTGCCAACTACATTAGTTTTTACTGAATGAAAGCAGTTGACAACTACATCATTTTTAATGAATGGAACCAGCTAGTATCTAGATTATTTTTACTGGATGGAAGTGGCTGCTAAGTAGCTTACTTTTATTAACTGGAAATAGCTGGCAAGTAAATTGTTTTTTACTGAAGGGAAACAGCTGGAAACTAGATTATTTTTACTGAATAGAAATCGCTTGCAACTGCACTATTTTCTATTGAATGGAAGCAGCTGGCAACTAGCATATTTTCACGAAACAGGAGCAGATGCCAACTAGTTATTTTTAATGAATAGAAGCAACTGACAAATAGATTATTTTTACTGAATGGAAGCAGTTGACAAATATATTATGTTTACAGAATGGAAGTGGGTAACAATTAGATTGTTTTGAATAAATGACAAAGAAGAGTATTACCTTTGTGAAACGAAAGTAGCAGACAAGAAAACTTTATTTGGTCAATATAGCAGCTGGCATTAAAATTTATTTAGGGAACGGAATTCTTTGATAACTTTAAAATCAATTAAGGCATTTTATTGATGAATATGGTTAACAAGTAAAAAATGCGCAGAAGTTTCTTCGGCGCAATCGAGTTTTCTGTACATCTATAATGAAGGCCACCGAAAATGGATCTATCTTTCGGTGGTCTCGGTATAATGCTGTATGAGCAGCGGCCCATGAAACTTTAACCAAGGCCTGGTGGTGGCCTGTCCTATATCGTTGCCAGATGCACGATCATGGCTAAATTTAACCTTAAATAAAATAAAAACTACTGAGGCTAGAGGGCTGCAATTTAGTACGTTTGATGACAGGTGGGTGGATGATCAACATACCAATTTGCAGCCCTAGAGCCTCAGTAGTTTTTAAGACCTGAGGGCGGACGGACAGACAAAGCCAGCACAATAGTTTTCTTTTACAGAAAACTAAAAATGGAATACATATACTAAAAACTAAATACGAAGGCTGAAAAGAAAAATTTGAAAAAAAAGTTAAAACTAGAAACGTTTTAAGCTTCAAGAAAGAATAAATCTTCCAAAATACGCCCAGGCAGAAACTACAAGTACTTTCTTTCTACCGAACAATCATTTTCGCAACTAGCAATTCCCAGAAAAGAAAATTTTTCGCTGAAAGAAATCAATTAAAATGACTAACTCCCTTGCAACCCTCTTCCTTTCCTAGGCCCCTAACTTCCAAAAGCCATTGCGAAGAGTTCATTGCATTCCACTCGGAGGAACGAAACGACGCTTGCATTAATTACAACGTTGGCAACTCTAGCCTATTCCGGGGATTATTGCCAAAGGCTTCCAGACAGACGGCGCGTGAAATCATTGCAATTAAACTGGAGACGGGTTTGTATTGCCTGAGATCTAAAGATTTCGTCAGTGATTATTTCTCTATTTTCTTAATGACAAAGCCTCAATCCTAATTTAGATGCGTTATTCAGACAAACTAAAGTTTTTTTTTTGGGGGGGGGGGTGTTGTTGATGAAGGCAGCCTTATGCCAGCACGCGCTCTTGCCGCTGGTGCCCCCCGTAAAACTGTGACTTGTATTGAAATATGTATTTATTATTATTGAGTGTTTTGAATTATACCAAAAACAAGAGGCTATGATGCTCCCATTCTCCTCTCTCTCTCTCTCTCTCTCTCTCTCTCTCTCTCTCTCTCTCCAACAAACCATTATTTTGCATTATTATTATTATTATTATTATTATTATTATTATTATTATTATTATTATTGCAAAGAAATTCAGAGCCTCGTGAAAAACAACCAGTGTAACGAAAATCCACAATTATATAGTAAATATATTACTATGTAAAATAAACAAAGATTTTCGAACACCTGAACGGTGTTCCTCATCAGTGTTAACATTAACATTTCAATGTTGACAATGATGAGAAACACCATTCAGGTGTTCAAAAGTCTTTGCTTGTTTTACAGAGTATTTACTATATAATCGTGGATTTTCATTGCACATTATTATTACTATTGTTATTATTATTATTATTATTATTATTATTATTATTATTATTATTATTATTATTATTATTATTATTATTATTATGCAAACAGAAATGACGCCTAGTATCGTCAATAAAATTAAAAATTATCCCGCTTAATGTTTCAAGAGGATAATTTCCCCTCACTAACAAATAATCCAAATTAAATCATTCCACTGGCGTGTACGAAAGAAACACGTGTGCTTAAATAGGATAACTTCCTTTATTGAGAAATAATCCCAATTCAATCATCCCATTGATAGATTGACAGATTATGCAATTTAGGCCGAAGACCAAGCGGTGGGACCTATAAGGTCATTCAGCGCTGAGAGGAAAACTGAGAGCAAGAGGTTTAAAAGGTGTAACAGGAGGAAAACCTCAAAGCAGTTGCACTATGAAACATTGTTAGGAGAGGGTGGATAGTAAGATGGAAGAAAGAATATGAACGGAGGCACAGTAAAAGGAATGGAGGGGGTTGAAGCAGCTTGGAGCCATGGAAAGGACGCTGCAAAGAACCTTGAGTAATGTCTACAGTGCACCGCGTGAGGCGCACTGACAGCACTAACCCCCCCACCCCGAACAGTCCCAGTTTAATCATTCCATTGACATTTACAAAGGAAACGGCACAAAAACTTCGCCATCAAACGGGCAAAAATAAAACCCCTTTCAGACCAGCGAGACATAACCACCCCACCGAGAATTTTGGGAGATGGCCCGGCCTTCCCCCGCCCAATTTAATTCAATTTCACGACTCTGGCCCCCCGGGACAAGTATCGTTAATGATATCTTTTAAAGTTTTAATGAGGCTGAATATGATGGGTCGCCTTTGGATGCTGTTAGGAAAGATTTCGTCCTTCTTCTTCTTCTTCTGTGATCGCTCTAAATACATTTTTATCCATTTATTAATGTATTGATTTATTTTTCCTTTTTAATAAGTGAGATCTCTTCTTTCTGTATTTATCTTTACCTTCACTTACCCTCCTAATAAGCGCCATATTCTTTGGAAGCTTCAATTTCAAGTCAGTGGCCCCTTTGGTGGGCTTGTTCCATATGAATAGGTTCATCTACTCAATAATAATAATAATAATAATAATAATAATAATAATAATAATAATAATAATAATAATAATATTTTCTGTAACTTCTTTCAAACAAACACCATATTCTTTGGAAGCTTGAATTTCAAGTCAGTGACCCCTTTGGTGGGCTTGTTCCATATGGATAGGGTTCAATCTTCTGAATAATAATAATAATAATAATGCTTCCTCTTCCCCTCTCTCTCTCCAGATAGCCGACGTCCATGTGGATGGTTCCGACTATGGCACCTATGCAGCGCAGGCAGATGCAACATCGCAAGTACGAAGATCAAGGAGATTGGCGCAACTGCCTGTTGAATTTGGCATTACATAACACCCGAACCAGCACTTCCGTGATGGGCTGTTATCTTCTCGCCCCGCCCCTAATTTTTAAAAAACGATTTCATAAGAAAATTACCCTCACTGCATTTTAACGTTAACACTGATGAGGAACACCGTTCAGGTGTTCGAAAGTCTTTGATTTTTTACATAGTAATATATTTACTATATAATTGTGGATTTTTATTACACAATAATAATAATAATAATAATAATAATAATAATAATAATAATAATAATAATAATAATAATACTTCAACTTCTTCTTCTTCTTCTGGGAACGCTCTCGAGGAAAACGCGTATGCCTTAGTACAGCTCCGATGTGGTACTGAAGAGCTTTTGCATAATATTCACATTCTGGGACGGTGTGTGAAGCTGGGAATTCAGAAGACGAGAGAGTTATCTGTTTAATAAATATATATACATACATATATATATATATATATATATATATATATATATATATATATATATATATATATATATATATATATATATACTTTGTAATCCATAACAGACGCGTTTTAGCCTACACTTCTTTTTTCATGTATGTATGTATGTATGTATTTACGTATGTATGTAGGCTATGTATGTATCTACTCGTATGAATGAATGTATGTATATAAAAATCTGAAAACGATACTTCCATAACAGAACAAACTGGAAATACGAAATAAATTTGACCAACCAGGAAACATTGTAAACCTCTCTCTCTCTCTCTCTCTCTCTCTCTCTCTCTCTCTCTCTCTCTCTCTCTCTCTCTCTCTCTCTCTCTCTCTCTCTCCCCTCATAATTTCACCCTTCTAAACCTATCCTAAGAATTCCTTGCTTTACTAAAAATCACCCACCTAAAAAAAAATATGATTAACAATAAATCTTCGCCTTCCAAGACACTTAATAATGATAGGTGTAGTGGAGTCTCCTTCATGCATTGTCTAAACTTAATTGAGTGATAAATTAAGCGGTGGTGGTGGTGGTGATGATGTAAGATGAGAGAAGATTTAGTGCGAGTAAGGAAGCCGATAATTGGGAAGGGCGGATAGAAAATAGTAGGGATTTTTAATAATAATAATAATAATAATAATAATAATAATAATAATATAATTACTCTTATCATTATTATTATTATATTAATAATAACACCAATATACCAATATATACTAACTATAACAGCAATAATTATAATTATTATAATTATTATTATTATTATTATTATTATTATTATTATTATTATTATTATTATTATTATTATTATTGTTATTATTATTATTATTATTGTTATTATTATTATTATTATTATTATTATTATTATTATTATTATTATTATTACTAAAACCCTTACCTTAACATTAACGGAAAATACATTAATCTACAACAATTAAATTATCAGATTAACTAAAAAAAAAACTCCAACGACATTATTAAAAATAAGAGTTAAGAAAAAACAATTATTTTCAAAAATAAAAATAAATTACTGCTGAACGAAAGGGGCTCAGTGCAGTAGTTCGTATTATTTAATAATATACTAAACAAGTAAAAATGCGCAATCGAGTTTTTTGTACAGCCGCTACACCGTATAATCAAGGACACCGGAAATGAAACTCTCTTTCGGTAGTCTTGGTATAAGGGTGTATGAGCCGCGGCCCATGAAACTTTAACCAAGGCCAGGTGGTGGCCTATCCTATATCGTTGCCAGAAGCACGATTATGGCTAACTTTAACCTTAAATAAAATCAAAACTAGTGAGGCTAGAGGGCTGCAATTTGGTATGTTTGATGATTGGAGGGTGGATGATCAACATACCAATTTACAGCCCTCTAGCCTCAGTAGTTTTTTAAGATCTGTGGGCGGACAGGAGAAGTGCGGACAGGATAAAGTGCAGACAGAAAAAGTGCAGACAGAAAAAGTGCGGATAGAGTAAAGTGCGGACAGAAAAAATGTGCGGACAGAAAAAGTACGGACAGAAAAAAGTGCGGACAGAAATAAGTGCGGACAGCAAAAAGTGCGGACAGAAAAAAGTGCGGATAGAATAAAGTGCGGACAGAATAAAGTGCGGACAGAAAAGCGGACGGACAGACAAAGTCGGCGCAACAGTTTTCTCTTACAGAAAACTAAAACAAAATACCCCCAAAAAGGAAAAATAATTCCACAAGGGCTCAAAATTCCTCGTTTCCACCCCAGGCAGAGTACGGCCAGTGATCTCGTATAATCTGACGGAATGAATCGACAAAAACATACTTTTTAGCGATGTATATTACTTCAGACGACTCAATTGCACAACATAAGCATTGTGTGTGTGGGAGTGAAGCTGTTATGAAGAGATGAAAGCCTTTTGCATTTGCATATGAGAGAGAGAGAGAGAGAGAGAGAGAGAGAGAGAGAGAGAGAGAGAGAGAGAGAGAGAGAGCATCCCTTTTTCACCTAAAAGGACTTGGCTTTACTGAAAAGACAAACGGGTATGGGCTTCACGTTTCACCATGATTGAAGGAAGAACTCATTCTGCTGGACAATTTACGCATCATTAGCCGCAGAGAGAGAGAGAGAGAGAGAGAGAGAGAGAGAGAGAGAGAGAGAGAGAGAGAGAGAGATCCAAAATTAAAAGCCTAAAGGCTCAGGCATATTAACTAATGTCTCTGTACCATCGTACTGTCACTCTCTCTCTCTCTCTCTCTCTCTCTCTCTCTCTCTCTCTCTCACTTATTATCACTTCATTTCCATCCGAAACTCATTTCCCTTGTCCAAGACTCTTGGGAAACTTGCCTACCAGACGGTTTTTTACTGTCTCCAGACGTTTCAAAATTCCTCAACTATGTCTGGAATCTACTAATAGGATTCCTCTTCTCTTCCAGGAAAGGAAGAGAGAGAAATTGCGGAAAAGATGACAATTTTAGTTTCCACATTACTTCATAAGTCAGGAGAGTCCGACTTCATTAGATGACGTCAGTTCGAGACTTAATTCTAGACGGTGGATTCTGAAGAATAATGTCTTTCATTTCGCGGGTGAAATTATACAGAAATAATCACATTATAATTTCCTGAGATGAAATGGTAGTGCAGTACAGAATTAAAGTCCAATATTATTAGTATTAACACCCATGTATCTTTTTATCCTTTTTTAGTTTTCTGGAACAGGAAACTATTGTGCCGGCTTTGTCTGTCCGTCCTCAGATCTCAAAAACTACATACCAAATTACAGCCCTCTAACCTCAGTAGTTTTTATTCTATTTAAGGTTAAAGTTAGCCATAATCTTGCTTCTGGCAACGACATAGGATAGGCCACCACCGGGCCGTGGTTAAAGTTTCATGGGCCGCGGCTCATACAGCATTATACCGAGACAACCAAAAGATAGATCTATTTTCGGTGGTCTTGATTATACGCTGTAGCGGCAGTACAGAAAACTCGATTGCGCCGAAGAAACTTCGGCGCATTTATTACTCGTTTCTCTCTTTATATCTATTATCTAAATAATTTATCACCAACAATACTTACGTTTTTTGTTATTAAATACACGGATTGTAACTTGTACAGTGTAATGTGGAAAGCAAAATGCCTTTTACGCTACAGTATATTAATATGAGACTCAAACACAAATTATTTAGATGACTTTTAGACTGCGTAAATTATATTAACGGACGTGTCACCAAGAATTAAATTCATAAGTAAAAAATAAATTCATTCGTGGTTTTCTCATTCCAAGAAATAAATTCAAATTTTCTGAAACCTCTGCCTTGCCAGGGAATCTTCCCAGAGAACTCTTAGTGTCTAGTGTTTGAAATTCCTCTTCCCGAGGGCATATTCAAGCTTATACCCCGTGCCTTCATTTATTTATCTTTTTATTTTGCTTTCCTTTTTTCATTCACTTACAAAACTACTATACCAAATACCTGCTTTATTATTTTTCTGGGAATTAAAGTCTGCTCCGTAGGCAAGGCTGTTTTGAGGGAGAACATGACGGGCAAGTATCAACGTCATATTTTAAGTTTATTTATAATTTATTAATTTATTTACTTATCTTTACAAACAAATATATCATTTTTTACCTTAAATATTAATCTGTCTTCCTAAGAGGGGCCGGCTTCACTGCCACATTCACATTTTAAATACAGATACAAGTTAAAAATGCGCCGAAGTTCTTCGGCGAATTCGAGTTTTCTGTACAGCCTCTACAGCGTATAATCAAGGCCACCGGAAATAGATCTATCTTTCGGTGGACTCGATACAATGCATTATGAGCCGCGGCCCATGAAACTCTCAGCTGGCCGTGGTGGCCTGTGTTGTTGCGTTGCCAGAAGCACGATTATGGCTAACTTTGACCTTAAACAAAATAACAACTACTGAGGCTAGAGGGCTGCAATTTGTTATGTGTGATAATTGGAGAGTGGATAGTCAACATACCAATTTGCAGCCCTCTAGCCTCAGTAGTTTTTAAGATCTGAGGGCGGACAGAAAAAAATTCTGACGGACAGACAAAGCCGGTACAATAATTTGCATTTAAAGAAAACTAATATTCACGAATATTTTGCAATACATCCATCCCATCCCCCACCCTCCCCCACAAGGGCCGGTCCCAAACCATCCCCTCCCCCAAAAAAAAAAAAAAAAAAAAAAAAAAAAAAAAAAGGATGATAATATGATTTTACCAACAAACTCATCCAAACTCAAGAGACGTCATTAGCGATATTCTGCTGAAGAGGACGTAATTAAAAAGATCAAGATGGCAGGAGATGAGACGACCCTCCCCCAGAGCTGTGCGGGTCGTCGTCATGCGACAGGATGTTTGAGGAGTCAGAACCCAAACGCTAATTAGCATTATTTTTTATTTATCTCTCTTTATATAAAGTTGGGTCGTTGTTTATAAATAATGTAGTGTCTAGAATGAAGTTCATGTTTGGAAGTTATTTATATATAATTATAGTGTCTAGAATTAGGTAAATGCCTGGAAGTTATTTATATATAATTGTAGTGTCTAGAATTAGGTTAATGTCTGGAAGTTATTTATATGTAATTATAGTGTCTAGAATTAAGTTAATGTCTGGAAATTATTTATACATAATTATAGTGTCTAGAATTAGGTTAATGTCTGGAAGTTAATTATATACAATTTTAGTGTCTAGAATTAACTTAATTCCTGGAAGTTATTTATATACAATTTTAGTGTCTAGAATTAAGTTAATGTCTGGAAATTATTTATACATAATTACAGTGTCTAGAATTAAGTTAATGTCTGGAAGTTATTTACACATAACGATAGTGTCTAGAATTAAGTAAATGTCTGGAAGTTATTGACACATAATGCAGTGTCTAGAATGGAGTTAATGTTTGGAAGTTATTTATACAAAATTATGGTGTCTAGAATGAAGTTAATGTCTGGAAGTTATTTATACATAATTATGGTGTCTAGAATGAAGTTAATTTCTGGAAGCTATTTATACATAATTATAGTGTCTAGAATCAAGTTAATGTCTGGAAATTATTTACACATAATTATAGTGTCTAGAATTAAGTTAATGTCTGGAAGTTATTTATACATAATGCAGTGTCTAGAATTAAGTCAACGTCTGGAAGTTATTTATACATAGTGTCTAGAATGAAGTTAGTGTCTGGAAGTTATTTAGACATAATGTAGTGACTAGAATTAAGTTCCATACAGACGTCATCTCATGAACTTGAACCCTCCTGACTAATGAAATAATATGAAAAATAAAATGTTCATTTTTTTTCATAATATCTCCCTTCACTCTCTACAAGGAGAATCCTATAAGTAGATTCCAGACATTGTTGGTGAATTTTGAAACAGTATTTATACATGTTGTAATGTCTGTTATCAAATGTTCAAGCGAGGCTCTAAATAGTTTGAAATTTCCGAATACAAAAATATCATCATGAACATTTCACACTGAACAATTAGGGGCTTCTGTTGCATGTCCGTCAAAGGGGGAACTAATTGACAGGAGAGAGAGAGAGAGAGAGAGAGAGAGAGAGAGAGAGAGAGAGAGAGAGAGAGAGAGAGAGAGAGAGAGCTTTCCTTTTCAATGCATCTTACTTGTAAACAAATTAAAAGCAATGAAAATATGGACAAAACTGTGTTATCAAGTGTTGATCATTCTGACGTGGAAAAATTAACTGAGAAAGGTGCAAGGGAAAACGTAAGCATAGGGAGAATTCCAAGGTACGCAGTCGAAGGATAAAATAACAACAAACCGATTATGACGGGAGGGAAGGGTTTCTCCTTCAGCCAGATACAAAAGTGGCTGAAATAGTTTACACACGAAAGATATTTTCGCCATATTCCGGCAAGCAGAAAGGAGAGAGAGAGAGAGAGAGAGAGAGAGAGAGAGAGAGAGAGTAATAGATGAGATTGTACTGTCAAAGAAAATACCAGGAGATCATAATTCAATAAAACGGGATTGCCTCGTCGAGGTAACTCTCTCTCTCTCTCTCCCTGTGCAGGGCTCTGCAAAGCCATTTCAAAGATCTGGGAACAGATTGCAACGTACTCCAATGGAGAGTTGCCAAATACTACAACAAAATACTATTTTCATACTTCCAGGGATTATGGGTAGAGAATCGTGGGTAAATGTGTCCTAAGAAATTAGGAACAGTCAAAAAGAAAATGTTCTAGAAGGTCACGAGTTAATTTACGATCTTCATTTAGGAAATAGCTTTAGTTCCTGACCACTTCCAGACAGAATTATGTAGCTGTAAAGTCACATTATACTTTCCCTAATTGTTAGATTCTTTTTCCTCTATTTTGCTGTTTTTAATATCTCATATCTCTTTTCATTTCCTATAAATTCATCTTCAAATGTATTCATTTTTGCATACATACCCCCCCTCAGTTTCCATACAAAGCCCATAAAAAAGAGAGACCGACCTGTCACTGAACACGCCAGAAAGGCAAACATGGCAACTCATTCCGTGTGAGTTGCTAGGTACTAAATTTTCCCCCCTAGCAGAAACCTGCACCGGATATCCCACTCTGGCACGGACCATTTATGG
>NC_089786.1:52582194-52634694 GCF_040412425.1 Macrobrachium rosenbergii | reverse complement strand
TGCAGCGGAAACCTTAAAAGAACAATGCAATAAAGGCTTATTGCAAGTCGTTATGTTAATGGTGGCCATATTTCAACCATCTTCAGAAAGTTAATTAAATACAAGGGGCAGTGTTTTATGGCAACATGAGCGTTTCTCTTCTCTCTCTCTCTCTCTCTCTCTCTCTCTCTCTCTCTCTCTCTCTCTCTCTCTTTTCTATTAACTTCACACTATATCTTCATCCTACTCTCTCTCTCTCTCTCTCTTATGATGTAAAAACTCTTCTAAAAGAATATGAGCCTGCAATGATGTGTATAACTCAGCTCTCTCTCTCTCTCTCTCTCTCTCTCTCTCTCTCTCTCTCTCTCTCTCTCTCTCTCTGTCTCTCTCTCTCTCTCTCTCTCTCTCACACACACACACACACAAAATGTAAATATACTTTAGAAAAAATAATACATGGCAAGAACTCTTGCCACGTATATTCTTCTGGAAGAGTATTTTACGAGAGAGAGAGAGAGAGAGAGAGAGAGAGAGAGAGAGAGAGAGAGAGAGGGAGAGGGGGCCTTCAACCTTTACCAGCCAAAAAAAAACTGCCCCACAGAATATCTGTCTCTCCTACCCTAGGGTGTATCAGTTTCCCCAAAAAAGCAAAAAAAAAAAATAAATAAATAAATAAAATAATAATAATAATAAATAAAAAATAAAACATAAAAAAAGTATATAAATGGGAAGGTGAACTTGAGAAAGAGGACTTGGTGTCCTGCTATAGAGGCTTCGAAAATTGAGACCGCCTGCCAAAGGATAAATTGGCCGTCAGGCTACACGGAATATTAAAGGCTTTGGGAGATCCTTCCTGCTCAGGGAAAAAATTGAGAAAACGACGAAGGAAAACCAATCAATAATAATAATAATAATAATAATAATAATAATAATAATAATAATAATAACAATAAAGAGGATGGCATTAAAATATCAACAAGAACTGATTACAATTTGACTACAAAATAAAATAAAAATATATAAATACCTAAACACAGAGTATGTTAGAATAACAACACTAAATTAGGCTACCTAAACAATGAAACGCTTAGAAACTAATCATCTCTAAGCATTCTGAATTATCACGCTCGTTCTAATAAAAGATCTAAATCTTCCTGGCTCGCATGATCCATACCCTGGTAATAGATCATTAAGGCAAAGTGGACCAATTATCTTTTGACTGAACTCCCATTACGCGCAAAAGTAATCGTGTTAGAGGCATCTCTGATTTTTAATTTTCTGAAAATAAAACTGTTGTGCCGGCTTTGCCTGTCCACCCGCACTTTTTTCTGTCCGCACTTTTTCTGTCCGCCCTCAGATCTTAAAAACTCCTGAGGATAGAGGGCTGCAAATTGGGATGTTGATCATCCATCCTCTAATCATCAAACGTACCAAATTGCAGCCCTCTGACCTCAGTAAGTTTTATTTTATTTAAGGTTAGTTATCCATAATCGTGCTTCTGGCAACGATATAGGACACCACCGGGCTGTGGTTAAAGTTTCATGGGCCGCGGTTCATACAGCATTATGCCAAGACCACCGAAAGATAGATCTATTTTCGGTGGCCTTGATTATACGCTGTAGCTAATGTGCAGAAAACTCGATTGCGCCGAAGAAACTTCGGAGCATATTTTACTTGTTTACAGAGTTCATGAAAAATAAAAATTATTATTTCGCTTCGGAAATAAAAGGATGTTTTTGCCTCCAAAGAAGAAAATTAATAAAATGCAGTAAGATTAAATAAAACTTTGGGCAGTCCTTTGATTTTGGCAAAGTTTTTCAGCCATTTTTGTTCTCTATGTATTCTCGAAATTATCAAACATATTATCGGTAAATATTTGAAGGGTCACAAACAGTTACATGAAAATATACACATAAACAACAATGTACTGTATGCATGCCTGTATGTGTGTATAATAAACAGAGTGTATATATACATATACATATATATATATATATATATATATATATATATATATATATATATATATATATATATATATATATATATCATACACCAATGTATAAGCGTATCTGTGTTTTTATAAATAAATACACGCACGATACATATGTACACACACAAACCCACACATATATATACATGGTATATATATACATAGTGTATATAACATTATACACACACACACATGCAACCACATACACATCAGTATAAACGTACACCCCGTACGACTGTTATAAATGACAGTTCACAAATTTAGCGAAGACATCTCTCTTACCACTTCGAGAATAAAAATAGAATAACAATAAACTTCCAAAAACTTGACCCAAATCAATCAGCTGCGCTACACTTCACTCCCTCTTAATGCATCTCATTCATTCCTGCTTCAAAGGCAAAACCATCGTTCATTTCTGAAGCGAATTCTTTTTTTTTTTTTTTTTTTTCAGTCACGAGGAAAAACTGAAAGACGCTTCTAATCCGATTCCTTTTTGCGCGTGATCGGAGCTCAATTAAAACAATTAGTTCGCTTGTCGTTAACGATCTATTAACGTGGAATGGGTAATGGGATCCTGGGAGGTTCTGAATCTTTTATTGGAACGGATGTGATTCATCATTCAGAATGGTTCAATTGCTGGGAAATGATCGAGTTCGCTCTTTAAGCGTTTCGGCGGTATTATTCTAACCACACACGAAGTGTTCAGTTGTATATATATTATTTTGGTTCGAAGTCAAAATTATATATATATACATACATATATATATATATATATATATATATATATATATATATATATATATATATATATATATATATATATATATATATATATATATTTATGTGTGTGTGTATAATTTTGACTTGAAACCAAAATAATACATATTACTAAACACTTCGTATGTGGTTAGAATAATAACATTGAAACGCTTAGAACTTGATCAATTCCCAGCATATATAAATATATGTATTTATATATATGTACATGTTTATATTTATATTTATATACGCCTCTATGAGAAAGTTCGTACAAACAGCCATTATATACCTCTCCATATCCCCTCAACTATCACTCTAAGTAAAGTCTTCGAAATAATAAACAAAAATGACATAAAAACGGAAACAGAATAAGAATATCCACTTGCTTCTAAAGAAAATGGAATCATCTTTCATCACTTTCACTGAAGAAAAAACAAACTCATAAACAAAACTGTGGCGAAAACTATTGGACAGAATTCAGTTCGGACAATGAATGTCTTGTACTTTATTTGTAAGCTGCACAATTTACTTGCGGGGATAAACAAAAAAAAAAATAAGAAACACGAACGAAAAATAAAATGTGTATTACACTGCCGCCGTCCAGTTTAGGGCTATCCGTTTCTTTGTTCTGTCCGCACTTTTTCTGTCCGCACTCTTTTCTGTCCGCCCTCATATCTTAAGAACTACTGAGGCTAGAGGGCTGCAAATTGGTATGTTGATCATCCACCCTCCAATCATCAAACATACCAAATTGTAGCCCTCTAGCCTCAGTAGTTTTCATTTTATTGAAGGTTCAAGTTATCCATAATCGTGCATCTGGGAACGATATAGGACAGGCCACCACCGGGCCTTGGTTAAAATTTCATGAGCCGCGGCTCATACAGCATTATACAAAGACCACCGAAAGATAGATCTATTTTCGGTGGCTAGAGGGCTGCAATTTGGTATGTTTGGAGGGTGGGCGATCAACATACCAATTTCCATTCCTCTAGCCTCAGTAGTTTATAAGACCTGAGGGCGGAGAGAAAAAGGTCCGGACGGACAGACAAAGCTGGCACAATAGTTTTCCTTTACAGAAAACTAAACAGACTGTCAAGGAAGAAGGAAACGTATCAGAAATACAAAAAAGAAGAGAAAAAGCAGACAGACAAATCTAAATATAAAATAAATTCTTCCCTGGCTTCTGCGGCACCCTTGCAAAATGCATCACTGATCTCCATCACAGCCTTTCGAGATAAATCGTGGACCACAGGGCAAATAAACTCTCTCTCTCTCTCTCTCTCTCTCTCTCTCTCTCTCTCTCTCTCTCTCTCTCTATATATATATATATATATATATATATATATATATATATATATATATATATATATATATATATATATATATGTAATGTAATGTAAACACTGACCATAAATCCTGACTGGTTAGACTTTATAGCTATTTAAGCGATTTTCTTGGGACTGATATAAAGTTTAAACTGGTTAGGATTTGCCCAATCTTTCATTTCCCTGTGGTACAGTGTGACGTATTAATCACGTGTTAAGAAATATATATATATATATATATATATATATATATATATATATATATATATATATATATATATATATATATACATAATTAGCGTACCTTTCCCGTCGAAATAATGACGCCTATATTTGACTCCTTCCACAGATACATCATACTCATCATTATATTAAACGTACTATGCATCTTTCCATCTGTTTTCCTTTTTAAAGCTTTTACAATATTTAAACATGGCATCCATTACCCATACACTGGGTCAACACAGTGAATAACTTAAGAATTCACAACTAAATAACAATTCGACCCAACTTTGAAAATATAATATATATATATATATATATATATATATATATATATATATATATATATATATATACATATAATATACATACTATATATATATATATATATATATATATATATATATATATATAATTATATATATACATATCTTTATTACATACACAATTGTTCTGTGCATTAGTAGAATTACTTAAATGACCTCATTCAAACTGGATGGTATCTAATGGAGTATTTATTCAGAAAAAGTTACAAGCTTGTAACTTTCTGAATAAATACTCCATTAGATACCATCCAGTTTGAATGAGGTCCTTTTAGTAATATATACACACACATATATATAATATACATATATAATTATAAATATACACCACTGTCCTGCAATACCAGAAAAAACACATGGAGAACTGGAAACCTGCTAGAAAAAAACATGGAAAACTGGAAACCTACTAGAAAAAACATGGAAAACTGGAAACCTACTAGAAAAAAACATGGAAAACTGGAAACCTACTAGAAAAAACATGGAAAACTGGAAACCTACTAGAAAAAAACATGGAAAACTGGAAGCCTGCTAGAAAAAAAACATGGAAAACTGAAACCTACTAGAAAAAAACATGGAAAACTGGAAACCTACTAGAAAAAAACATGGAAAACTGGAAACCTACTAGAAAAACATGGAAGGCTGGAAACCTACTAGGGAAAAACATGGAAAACTGGAAACCTACTAGGAAAAAAACATGGAAAACTGGAAACCTACTAGAAAAAAAACATGGAAAACTGGAAACCTACTAGAAAAAAACATGGAAAACTGGAAACCTACTAGAAAAAAACATGGAAAACTGGAAACCTACTAGAAAAAAAACATGGAAAACTGGAAACCTACTAGAAAAAAACATGGAAAACTGGAAACCTACTAGGAAAAAAAAAAAAACATGGAAAACTGGAAACCTGCTTGAAAAAAAAAACATGGAAAACTGGAAACCTACTGAAAAAAAAAACATGGAAAACTGGAAACCTACTAGAAAAAAACATGGAAAACTGGAAACCTGCTAGAAAAAAACATGGAAAACTGGAAACCTGCTAGAAAAAAAAAAAAAACATGGAAAACTGGAAACCTACTAGAAAAAAATATGGAAAACTGGAAACCTGCTAGAAAAAAACATGGAAAACTGGAAGTCTGCTGAAGAAAAACATGGAAAACTGGAAACCTGCTAGAAAAAAAACATGGAAAACTGGAAACCTACTAGAAAAAAACATGGAAAACTGGAAACCTGCTGGAAAAAAAAACATGGAAAACTGGAAACCTACTAGAAAAAAACATGGAAACTGGAAACCTACTAGAAAAAAAACATGGAAAACTGGAAACCTACTAGAAAAAAACATGGAAAACTGGAAACCTACTAGAAAAAAAAACATGGAAAACTGGAAACCTACTAGAAAAAAAAAAACATGGAAAACTGGAAACCTACTAGAAAAAAAAAAACATGGAAAACTGGAAACCTACTAGAAAAAAAACATGGAAAACTGGAAACCTACTAGAAAAAAAAACATGGAAAACTGGAAACCTACTAGAAAAAAAACATGGAAAACTGGAAACCTACTAGAAAAAAAACATGGAAAACTGGAAACCTACTAGAAAAAAAACATGGAAAACTGGAAACCTACTAAAAAAAACATGGAAAACTGGAAACCTACTAGAAAAAAACATGGAAAACTGGAAACCTACTAGAAAAAAAACATGGAAAACTGGAAACCTACTAGAAAAAAAACATGGAAAACTGGAAACCTACTAGAAAAAAAACATGGAAAACTGGAAACCTACTAGAACTACGACAACCACAGAAACCCACACTAAAACAACATCCCACTTCTCCAGTTCCAGAGAAGTGAAGAAACATCTTCACTATGCGAATAACCATAGCGATAATGACATTTGCTTTACATCTCCGCCATGTTTATAACTTCCTTCGAAGTAAAATCACTTCAACACCTTTCCTCCTTCTATTTTCATTGACCTATGACCTTTCTTTAACTGCATTCCGCTTTGACCTCTCGACACCAATTTCACCCCTGACCTTTCCCCCCCTTTTTTTTTATTACCCTTTGAACCCTGACCTTTTCTATTTTTGTTTACTTTTTAAAACTTACTAAATTTCTAATTTCACATTTTTATTTCCGCGTTACGTTCTTCATTTCCGCTTTGCACCTGACCTTTTCTATTTTAATTTGCCTTTTTCAACCTCACCTTTCTATTTTCACTGTCTTTTTACCTTTTCTTTACCAGTGCCCCTTTCACATTCATTACCTTTCGTTTTATTCATCCCATTCAACATCTATTTCATTTCTCTTCTCAACTTTTCCTTTTACTTTTTCTCTTTTGCATTTGACCTGTTCTATATTCCCATTTTTCACATCTGACCTTTCTATGCCTATTTTCCCCTTTTACATTCGACCTTTCCTGTTCTTATTTCGCCGTGACCTTTTCACTTTTCTATATCTTTAACGTCCACACGCTTTCATATTTTTATCTTTGGCTTTTTTCCATGTTTGTAATGTTTACACGCTTTTACACTTGGATCTTTGAGTTTCTAAAAAGATTAGCTTGACCAAATAACTGAGGAATGTCACAAAAGCTTTGCAGTTTCCTATAAAAGGCCCATTAAGTTATGCTGAGATTTCTCAGTAAAATTATCAACATATTTCCAGTTTTTCAGCATAACAAAAGAATAGCGAATGTAAACATAATCAAATTAAATAAGTAAATAACAGAATCATTATAACATTCAGATAAAAAAAATTAAATACATATTAGAGCAATTATAATATGAAACAGCAAAACTAAAAATTAAATTTAATTTTGCTACGAAAGGAATGATCATTTTTCACGGCAATACATTTTGTAATTGAGTATCTGCCCTTTCGAAATGATTTCGAAAGCTAACATTTTTGATCTGGCGTTAATTAGGAAATATTGAATAAATGATCAACTGTTAATTCAAATGAAACAAAGCAATTATAAACAATGAGCTAAATATCTATTTCATAAAATATGAAATAAAATTTCATAATGATAAATCATTAACTAAAATATATAAAATAATTATAAACAATAAACCCAATATATAAAATTATAAAGTGTAATGTGAAAAATCTATACAATAAACTCTGTGCGGCTGTCTCTTCGATAACACCCGCATTCATTTTGATGCATTTAATTTTTCAACCTTTGGTCTCGCAACCACTTTGCTGTTCAGCTTCTTCAACTTTTCACCCCTCACGGAGGATTCAGTTCTACTGGCCATCCCTCCAACAACATCAACAGCAACTACTATAATAATAATAATAATAATAATAATAATAATAATAATAATAATAATAATAACAATAATAATAATGAAATCATTTCATTCTAATCTTATCCTATCCCACTCTGGCAACCATACAACTGATTTTATCCATACATACACGCTCACGCGCGCATGCACACACAAATACTTGAATACAAATACAAATACACATATAATATATATATATATATATATATATATATATATATATATATATATATATATAATTATATGTTTATATATATACATATATATACAGTATATATACATATATGGTACTGCTACTCAAAAAAGAGTAATGATAACTAACCTATGCACAGTTCAAGTCAGATTGTACCTATTACGATCATAGAAAAATATGATGTAACGTTCTGTGTTGAATTAACGCCATGAATGTAACGACGCCTTTGCTACAAACACCTTTAACTCACGTGTTTTTAACCACAGAACATATGCCACCTGTTTTCTGCCCCTTAATCATTTCCATAATCTCAAGCAAATAATGAGCAGATATACCTCCAGCTACTCCAAGTCTCCCCATTGAATCCATCAACTTTCTCTTCCATCTTCTATGTACTTAACCCCTAAAGGCGGTGCACTGTAGGCATTACTTAAGGTTCTTTGCAGCGTCCCTTCCATGGACCCTAGCTGCTTCAACCCCTTTCATTCCTTTTACTGTACCTCCGTTCATATTCTTTTTTTCTATTTACTTTCCTCAACCCTCTCCTAACAGTTGTTTCATAGAGCAAATGAGAGGTTTTCCTCCTGTTACACCTCTCAAACCTTTCTACTCTCAATCTCCCTCTCAGCGCTGAATGCCCTCATAGGTCCCAGCTCTCGGCCTTTGGCCTAAATTCTACACTCCATTCCATTCCGCGCGAATAAAAATGCTAAAAAGTTTGCGAATGACACAGAATGCGAGATTACGACAGAGCATCGCCAAAATCCAAGAATCCTTTTAATCAAGTTTCAGATCCCCGGAAGCAGGGGTAATAATACGTCCCAAGGCACGCCGCCGAGGAGGGTATCCCCGAGACCGAATCGTGGCACGTCGGCCTTTAAGGCAAATCCCCGACCCCTGACCTTCAAAGGCCTCGTTTTACCTTTATCTATAATTGCAACTTTTGCCCTTCAGGTGCGTCTCTGAGCGTCGGGCAAGTAAGCGCTTGAGTCGGTGAGTGCGGTAATGGAAGCAGTTTAAAATAATATTATTATTTAGATGAGTTAAAATATCGAATTATTTTTTTCAGCATATACGACTCAAAGGTGTGTGCATATATATATATATATATATATATATATATATATATATATATATATATATATATATATATATAGTGTGTGTATAACTGAATCACGAAAATATGGAATGTAATGAATATATGTAAATAAATGCATTGCCTTTATTTACATATGTGTATATATATATATATATATATATATATATATATATATATATATATATATATATATATATATATATATATATATATATATGTATACATATATGTATATATGTGTGTGTAGAGAGAGAGAGAGAGAGAGAGAGAGAGAGAGAGAGAGAGAGAGAGAGAGAGAGATTTGGGCACGTTCCGCCGAGACCCATAACGCCTCTGTTGACATGAGCGACCAGTTATGTACCTGGTAGTTAGATGACTATAGTGGGTAAGGGCATGGGGTCAACAACCTCATCTCATCATGACTTACTGAAAACTGAATGCTAATACCATCTAGAAACTCTCTCTCTCTCTCTCTCTCTCTCTCTCTCTCTCTCTTGATTCCTTTCCATTCCCTAGTTTAGCCAACCTACTCCTGGTTCAATTCCTCCCCCCTTCCGCCTCCCAACTCCCCTTAACCCACCCCACCCCCACCCCACAGCTACCCCCCTCCTCCCTGTATCAATCAGAGAAGGGCACCGCTTGCCAAAGCAGCGCCGAAGGCCACGGCGAAAAATTCAATTTCTTGCGCCGAGGAGGAAGCTGCAACCTATTCCATTCATTTTACTGTACCTCTGTTCGTATTCCCTTTCTTCCATCTTACTTTCCCCTTTCTGCGATGAATGACCTCAGCAGGGGTCACAACGCTTGGCCTTTGGCCTAAATTTTATATTCCGGTTCATTATTGTAGGTGGGGGGGGGGGCATGTTCTATCTGACCCGTCTTTGAACTCCCAGATGACAGTTGTGCCCATTCGAATTTCAAATCTTGTGAACTTAGACCCAGAAATAATAATAATAATAATAATAATAATAAGAAGAAGAAGAAGAAGAAGAAGAAGAAGAAGAAGAAGAAGAAGAAGAAGAAGAAGAAGAAGAAGAAGAAGAAGAAGAAGGAAAATTACTATTGTTGTTATTTAAAATATTATTAAGAATTCGTACTGGCCAAACCATAAAGGGTTTGAGATTTCAGAGCGAGCCTTCACGGAACAGAATACCTTACGTGGGAAAAGAGAGGAAAATAAACCAAATGAATGACGGGTAAATCACAGGTAAAGACAGTAGAAGAACACATGAGGAAAACACTATCAAACAAATATATAAAATTTTAACTTTAAAAACACACATTATATATATATATATATATATATATATATATATATATATATATATATATATATATATAATGTGTGTGTGTGTGCATATATAAAGCTTACAAAAACATGAAAATTAAAAAAGAAAAAAATAAACTAAGATAATGAAAATATTACGGTATAAAATTTAACGTCCACGTTCATCCAAAAAAACAATAATTTTTTATATATATATATATATATATATATATATATATATATATATATATATATATATATATATATATATATACATATATACAAACAAATTTACTCTACTTCTGTTTTTATTAGCAGAAAGTGCTGCACCTGAACAGGTGGTGCTTAGGCACTTTCTTTCCCCAGTAATGGCACCATTGCACTACAAGTTTCCAAGCTCACATTTCTAATCTGTCAACATGATCAACACTGACTGACACACTGACGTCACCTGGCGTCGCCTTACAAGACCAACGGCAACAGAACCACCCTGCACAGAGTCCCAGGAATGGATGAATGGCCCCGCAAATAAACGAGAGTGCAATTTAAGTGAACCCGTCCCCAACCGAAATAAAATAAAAGTAAATTTGAAAAACATAAAAGAGAAAGGTTTTAAATTCCTTCCGGTCCACCTGGGAAACTCTATTCAATTAAGTTCCCCTGTGAAAACTAATTTGATTATCCCATGCTGGGCTTTTTGTTTTTCCGATTTTTGTAAGAGAGAAAAATAGATGGGACTTCAATATTTTTTTTTTTGTTTTGTTTTGTTTTTCTGGACGTCGACGGAAAAAAGATCAACAACAAACGGGTGGGTCCTAAAGATAGAAGTGAAATTGGGGGAACAACATTCCGCTAACGAGTTAAAAATAGAATATGAATATATATATATATATATATATATATATATATATATATATATATATATATATATATATATTATATATATTTATATATATATAAAATATACATATACACAGTATATATATATATATAATCATATATATAAATTATATATATAATTATATATATATATATAATTGTGTGTGTTGCGTATATGTGGGTGTGCGCGTGTGCACAAACTCATAACATGCTAAAAAGAACTTTGATTATTAAGCAAGCTTTGACAGAATAAAACCCTATAACTTTAAAAAAAAAGTCAAAATAAAACCCAATAACATAAAGTTAAAATAAAACCCCATAACTTAAAAAAAAAAAATTTAATTTGCACTGAACACACCACAAAATAACAGGTAAATAGTTAAAAAAATAAATAAATAAATGACAACATACAACCATACCCACAACTTCATAAAACAAGTCGGGAAAGCTCCAGCGAAGAGAGACGGAACTCCGCAGCGGGGCAGTAATGCCCACCATAAAGTGGCGAGAGCGGCTGCTTAGCAAACACAAGTGAGACCATTATTCCCCGGTCTGACAGGCAAGGAAAAATCTCTGTTACGCACGACGCGGCAAGATCCTACGGTTCCTCGGCGCAATCGAGTTTTCTGTACAGCCGCTAAAGCGTATAATAATCAAGGCCACCGAAAATGGATCTTATCTTTTGGTGGTCTCGATAATGCTGTATGAGTCGCGGCCCATGAAACTTTGGTGGCCTATCCTAAAACGTTGCCAGAAGCACGGTTATGGGTAACTTTAACAATAGATAAAATAAAAACTACTGAGGCCAGAGGGCTGCAATTTGGTATGTTTGATGATTGGAGGGTGGATGATTAACATACCAATTTGCAGCCCTCTAGCCTCGGTAGTTTTTAAGATCTGAGGGCGGGCAGAAAAAGTGCGGACGGACAGACAAAGCCGGCACAATAGTTTTCTTTTACAGAAAACTAAAAAGGAGTTTGTCATTTTTCGCTTGTTTTGACTGATACAATCAGTGCCTGCTGATAATAGCTTCGATATTCCTTTTCACTGAAAATAAATACAAGAATCTAGGACTAGTCTATAAATGGAGAAGAAAGAATGAGTTCTGGCTCAAGCTGACTGATATTATCATCATCTCTTCCTGATAATTATTTACTATTATTATATTTCGGTAGATGAAACCTATTCACATGGAACAAGCACACACGAGGGGCCATTGACTTGAAATTCTTTAAGCTTCCAAAGAATGTTGGTTTCAACATCCCACAGCAGATCCCACCCTGCGGCAGTAACTGATCACGATACAGAGCCAGTGATCTTTTCATCGCCCTTGGGGAAGGCGCGAACTCGCGACATCTCAGCGGCATGTCACGACACTGGCGACCATACCAGCTAAAATGACTTCAATTTCCCTTTTCACTGAAAACAAATGAGGAAATTAGGAAGATTTTAGGACTGGTTCATAAATGGATAAAAAGATGACAGGAATTTTGGCTTATTTTGCCTCGCTGTCCAACCACTCTAACTTTCTCTCTTCACTGTCTTGAGACCTAGATGCCACAAAGTGACCCCCTCAGAAGTGTCACGGTGCTTGGCATGACAGCCTAAATTTCATAAATCATAAATCACCAATTGGTGGAATGGAAAAGAATATAAAATTTAGGTCAAAGGCCAAGCGCTGGGGCCTGTGAGGTCATTCAGCGCTGAAACGGAAATTGAGAGTAGGAGGTCTGAAAGGTGTAACAGGAGAAAAACCTCAAAGCAGTTGCACTATGAATCAATTGTTAGGAGAGGGTTAAGGGAAGTAAGATGGAAGAAAGAGATTATGAACGGAGGTACAGTAAAAGGAATGAAAGGGGTTGCAGCTAGAGGCTAGGGCTGCAAAGAATCCTAAGTCACGCCTACAGTGTACTGCGTGAGGTGCACTGACGGCAATATCCCCTTACGGAACTCCCCCAACCAGTGGAATTGGCAAGACGATCAAACAAAAAATATTCAATCATCTTTACGAAAAATAAAAATGGTAAAAATGTGACTTCGAAGTTAAGCAACTTTTTGCTGTCAAAGGCGAGCAACCTCTTTGAAGTTAATTAACGCAGCCCAGCACTAATTGATAATGCAGACTCCAGTGATGGCTAATTGGTGAGGGTGATTAGCCATCCATTGGCGTGAAATTATAACAGCGCTGATGATGAGTGTCATTGTTTAGGGGGGAGTATCTCTCTCTCTCTCTCTCTCTCTCTCTCTCTCTCTCTCTCTCTCTCTCTCTCTCACACACACACACACACATATATATATATACATATGTATATATACATATATATACAGTATATCCACATAAATATAATATGTATATCGTATATACATACATACATACATACATATATATATATATATATATGTGTTTATGTTCATGTATATCCAAATAAATGAGCTGTAATCTGGTGCATTCTGGTTAACTATAAGTGAAAATAAAATTTTAAGTAAAAATAAAATTTGAGAAATCAAAAACCGACAAATTAATGATAACTGTTTGCTGTCAATGGCAAAGGGACACAATAAGGCTTGAGAGCTAAAACTTAATGAACGAATACATTATCTGCGACAACCCAAAGTCGACATCAGACTATTATAATATATAATCATTAGAGACATTTTCGGAAGTTCAACAACAAAGCTTACTAACTAGCTACCGGAGGTCATTGCTGATCACTGGGCAGCACGACCTCTGACCTTATAAACCTCTTGTCAAAACTGACACTGAAATGAACTGTGACCTTACTGAAAGCGAGAAATGTTAAGTCCAAGCTTCACTACCGGCAATATAGTTTCCAATTCTGCTTTGAGAGGAAAAAGAAAATGTCAATTGCACTGCGCGTCCAGCGGTTGGAAATATAAAATTCCATTCATATTTTGAAATGCCAAATTTCATTCATGTTTTGAAGTGTCAAATTTCATTCATATTTTGTAAGTGCTTTCATTCTGCAATTCTGTTATTGGAACGCAGAGGTCATCCAGGTATTTATTTTTTGAGTGTGTCACGCGGCTAGTCTGTGGGTATACATCTTCACGTTTTGCTCTCTCTCTCTCTCTCTCTCTCTCTCTCTCTCTCTCTCTCTCTCTCTCTCTCTCTCTCTCTCTCTCTCTCAGGTATAGCTAGCATAAAATCTTCAACTAGAAAGTAAGATATCATGGGAGAACTTGGGCTTAATTTAACCAACATCTCTCTCTCTCTCTCTCTCTCTCTCTCTCTCTCTCTCTCTCTCTCTCTCGTTTAACTAACATAAACAAGAAAGTGAAGATATTAGGGGATAAATGGAACTTGTTCTAACCACCTCTCTCTCTCTCTCTCTCTCTCTCTCTCTCTCTCTCTCTCACGTATAGCTAGCATAAAATCTTCAACTAGAAAGTAAGATATCATAGGACAACTTGGGCCTACTTTAACCAACTCTCTCTCTCTCTCTCTCTCTCTCTCTCTCTCTCTCTCTCAGGTATAGCTAGCATAAAATCTTCAACTAGAAAGTAAGATATCATGGGAGAACTTGGGCTTAATTTAACCAACATCCTCTCTCTCTCTCTCTCTCTCTCTCTCTCTCTCTCTCTCTCTCTCGTTTAACTAACATAAACAAGAAAGTGAAGATATTAGGGATAAATGGAACTTGTTCTAACCTCTCTCTCTCTCTCTCTCTCTCTCTCTCTCTCTCTCTCTCTCTCTCTCTCTCTCTCTCTCTCTCACGTATAGCTAGCATAAAATCTTCAACTAGAAATTAAGATATCATGGGACAACTTGGGCCTACTTTAACCAACTCTCTCTCTCTCTCTCTCTCTCTCTCTCTCTCTCTCTCTCTCTCTCTCTCTCTCTCTCTCTCTCTCATCAGACGCCGCTAATTGAGCGGCGTCGCTGGCAAAACGGCGGCAGTAGCAGAACCAGAATGTTTACGGTCTACTTTGTTCGGATCGTTGATTACACGGCGTTAATGAGACTGACTGACTCTCTCTCTCTCACTCTCTCTCTCTCTCTCTCTCTCTCTCTCTCTCTCTCTCTCTCTCTCTCTCTCTCTCTCTCCGTCAAGGGGAGTGTCTCCGATCCGTAATCGTTTCTCTGGAGATTCAATTTGCTGCATTTAACGGAAGAAGAAGAAGAAGAAGAAGAAGAAGAAGAAGAAGAAGAAGAAGAAGAAGAAGAAGAAGAAGATTCAATTCGTAGCATTTAACAAAGAAGAAGAAGAAGAAGAAGAAGATTCAATTCGTAGCATTTAATGGAAGAAGAAGAAGAAGAAGAAGACGAAGAAGAAGATTCAGCTCGCTGCATTAAAGAAGAAGAAGAAGAAGAAGAAGAAGAAGAAGAAGAAGAAGAAGAAGAAGAAGAAGAAGAAGAAAAATGTCGATCAAGATTATGGTGTAAGAGAACTGTCTCTGAATCTCTCTCTCTCTCTCTCTCTCTCTCTCTCTCTCTCTCTCTCTGAGAGTATGTATACACCGATAAAATATAAGAGAAACCCAGAAGAATAACCTCTAAAAGCTTAAATCACTCAAAATAACAAGCCAAGATTCTTCCACATGCCTAAATCACCTCTTGAAACCATTACTCGGAACCAGTAATGAATAAATTACAAGAATTTTCCACGTGCCTACATTACGAGGGAAAATTACAGAGCAGGTCTTTCCACGCACTTGAATGACGAGGAATTGAACTGAATATAGAATTTAGGCCCAAAGCCAAGCACTCGGACCTATGAGGCCATTCAGCGCTGAAACGGAAATTGAGAGTAAGAGGTTTGAAAGGTAACAGGAGGAAAACCTCAAAGCAGTTGTATTATGAAACAATTGTTAGAACAGGGTTGAGGAAAGTAAGATGGAAGAAAGAGAATATGAAAGGAGGTACAGTAAAAGGAACGAAAGGGGTTGCAGCTAGGGATCTAAGAGACGCTGGCATAAGCTAGCTTTACATAAACAAATCAACCATCATACCTTGTACAAACCATGTGTAAACCAATCTGATATGCCAAGGTATTTTTTTTTTTTTTACCCCTTTCCTGAACTTATACATTGGTAATACGATCCTCCCTCCGCTGAGAGAGAGAGAGAGAGAGAGAGAGAGAGAGAGAGAGAGAGAGAGAGAGAGAGAGACAAAGAGAGATTTTAAAATACATAGATAAAATATAAATTTTTACTCTAAAACGAGACTGAGACATTAAACGCACACCAACCATAATCTTCCTTGAGATACAAACTAATGGGAAGAACCACAGCTGGACACCGCATTCACTTCCTCTTAATTCTGCAATTACCAGGGAGACGTCTCACTTAGTTGGTGGTCGTTTCCAGGGGTCCACATCGGCACTCAAAATTCCCGTCAATACCTCACCATAGGCAAGAGCCCGTGATAGTGCGCTAGTATAAGGTCGGCTACATCTAAAAAACTATTTAGTTTCTTGGATAAACAAGTAAAAAATGCGCCAATTTCTTCGGCTTAATAGTTGTCTGCACAGCCGCTACAGCGTATAATAATCAAGGCCATCAAAAATAGATCTATCTTTCAGTGGTCTCGGTATAATGCTGTATGAGCCGCGGCCCATGAAACTTTACGACCTGGTGATGACCTAGCCTGCCTAGCCCATGTCGTTGCCAGAAGCACGATTATGGCTAAATTTAACCTTAAATAAAATTAAAACTACTGAGGCTAGAGGGCTGCAATTTGGTATGTGTGATGACTGGAAGGTGGATGATCAACACACCAATTTGCAGCCCTCTAACCTCAGTAGTTTTTAAGATCTTAGGGTGGACAGAAAAAGTGCGGACAGAATAAAGTGCGGACGGACAGACAAAGCCGGCGCAATAGCATTCTTTTACAGAAAACTATAAAGGGAGTCTCTTTGGATGTCAGAGTGCAGAGGGCCACAGCAGACCTCTTAGCCTTGGCAACGCCTTACAGCTAGATCATTAAGTCTTAATTACCTACAAGGCGGCAATTCATCGCCTTCTCTTCGTTTTCCTATAATGAGGTCATTTGGCGGGTCAAAAGGTCACCTGAATGAAGATGTAAGTACCTGCTCCTCCTGTATGTGTACGCGGACACACATGCACACATGTATGTATGTATGTATGTATGTATGTATGTATGTATGTATGTATGTATGTATGTATGTATGTATGTATACATATATAATATATATCTATATGTGTGTACACGTATCTTTATACAGCATATGTGTGTATGTGCAGACACACGTGCACACGTATATGTAGGCTATATGTATGTGAATGTGTACACCTATATATGAATATATATAAATATATGTGTTCTGGGTGTGTTAGTAAGCGTGTGTGTAACACAATGCATTCTCAGTCCCCAGAACTAAGCAGATATTCAATAACGTACTTGTATTTCCATTTGCTCTCATCTAATATCCTCGGTACACGACAAACGTATAACCAATAATTATTCGGTAACCTTTGCACTCATTCGCTTTCATTCCAGCAATATACAACACCATTAAGTGTTATTACTGTGCAATATCACTTACTGTTACCAATGAATGGGTAAAGTCTCTCAAGTGGGAATCATAATTGCAGTAAGTCTGACATTAAAAAGTAATGGCACCCGTTTGTGGCACTAGAACCAAAACACGGGGCCAACCCGTTTGCAACAGAGGTGCAGTTGACTTGGTACAGAGGTGGAGTTGAGGTCACCTTGAACTGCTGGGTATAAAAAAAAAAGAAGAAACTGTTTGTGTCTATGGAAGTGAAAATCTGAGGTCTTGTCATAACAATGAAAAGACTCGCAGGTCATTTCACTAAAATAATCAAAGTAAAATATAATATCTAATGATATGGTGTCACAACAGCAGAGGTTACTGACGCAGACATCACCGAACAGAATACAGAATTTAGGCCAAAGATCAAGCGCTGGGACCTATAAGGCCGAAACGGAAATTGACAGTAGGAACGTTTGAAAGGTGTAACAGGAGGAAAATCTCAAAGCAGTTGCACTACGAATCAACTGTGAGGAGAGGGTTGAGGAAAGTAAGGTGGAAGGAAGCGTACATGAATGGAGGTACAGTAAAAGGAATGAAAGGGGTTGCAGCTATGGACCGAAGGGACGCTGCAAAGACCCTTAAGTAATGCCTACAGTGCACCGCATGAGGAGGCGCAATGAAGTCACAACCCCACTACGGGGCAAAGCAGACATATACTGGGAATCCAGGAATCTAATCATTCCAAGGTACGTAGGACGAAAAAAACACACGAACACTTTAAAAGAAAAAAATTAATAATAAAAAACTAACCTGTTTTTTAGGCTGCCCAAACTCCCTCGACAACATACGAACCCCGGGGGCGATTTGATTATTCATACGCCGATTCAAAAACCATTTAGGTCCGGAGGGCAGGTACGAAAAGCGAAGCTAACTGGATATATATTTTCGTCCTTTGGCGACCCACCAAACAGCGGCTAGTTTTTAGTTTTCTGAGAAGAAAACTATTGTGCCGGCTTTGTCTGTCCGTCCGCACTTTTTTCTGACCACCCTCAGATCTTAAAAACTGCTGAGGCTAGAGGGTTGCAAATTGGTATGTTGATCATCCACCCTCCAATTATCAAACATACCAAATTACAGCCCTCTAACCTCGCTAGTTTTTATTATATTCAAGGTTAAATTTAGCCATAATCGTGCGTCTGGCAACGATATAGGCCCGGCCACCACGGACTCGTGGTTAAAGTTTAAGGGCCGCGGCTCATGTAGCATTATACCGAGACCACCGAAAGACAGATCTATTTTCGGTGGCCTTGAGTATACGCTGTACAGAAAACTTTTCTTCGGCGCATTTTTTTACTTGTTTGCATACTGACGTTGGTTTAAAAAACGATTTGACTTTTGTGGTATGTCATGGTACTCTTATACAACGTGCCATTTAAATGGAAAGGGTCTTGGGAATCATTACTATTAATATTCATCAAAGCATTTCTTCCCATCGTTATTTTTGTTATTACTAAACTACTACAATGGCCGAGACTGTTCTCATCAATGTAAATTGACAGTCACAATTCCTACATATGTTATATCACTTAACTGATTATATTTGTAACAAAAAATTAAGTACACTTAGTTTAACCAGACCACTGAGCTGACTAACAGCTCTCCTAGGGCTGGCCCGAAGGACTAGACTTCTTTTACGTGGCTAAGAACCAACTGGTTACCTAGCAACGGGACCTACAGCTGATTGTGGAATCCGAACCGCACTATAACGAGAAATGAATTTCTATCACCGGAAATAAATTCCTCTAATTCTTCACTGGCCGGCCAAAGACTCGAACTCGGGCCTAGCAGAGTGCTAGCCGAGAACTCTACCGACTCTCCCAACGAGGAACTATATATTTGTGACAATATCACATTTATGTTACTGTTAATGTTCAAATTTTTTTCATATTTCTGTTGATATTTGTGATGTTGGGAAAATATAGGCACAAAAAAACACGTAAACGTCAAAAGTTATAAAAAATTTGAACATAATATATATACACACACATATATATGTATATATGCGCGCTTATTTGTCTGTACATCAACGTATTTACGTATATATAACACTTCTAATGTGAGAATTATAATGAATTGTAATGAAAAAAATGACACTTGATTAATTTCAACAGGAAAAACAAAGGCTGTTTCAACAGAAAACATTCGGAGAAAAACAACTAACTCAAATCTCAATAAAAAATAAAAGATTTATCTCAAAAGTGAAAAATTATAGTACCCAACAATATCAACAAGCCTTACAAGACGACAGACCGGAAAACAAGAAAGGCGCAAACATCGCAAAGTAAACACAAAGAAATTAAAAGAAAACAACCGAGTTATTATTATTATTATTCAGAAGATGAGCCCTATTCACATGGAACAAGCCCACCACAGGGGCCACTGACTTGAAACTCAAGCTTCCAAAGAATGTTACGGTGTTCATCAGGAAGAAATAAGACGAGGTAAAGGGAAATACAGAAAGAAGAGACCCGTAATAACAACAAAGTACAACATTAACTATTCTGAGTAGGAGAGAGAGAGAGAGAGAGAGTACATACTCATAAATTACAATCAACTCCTCCAGACGCAGAAAAGAAAGATATGCTTAAAGTTAAACACGGCGATTCAAGGAGAGAGAGAGAGAGAGAGAGAGAGAGAGAGAGAGAGAGAGAGAGAGAGAGAGAGAGAGAGAGAGAGAGAGAGAGAGCACCTGAAGTGGAGCTTCACGGTTTTTCGGGACGATTAATCGTCCAGGAAAATTACCAGGCTCTTGAGACGTGCAGGAAATCAATCACCCATTCGCGAACTGCATTTGTGAGAGAGAGAGAGAGAGAGAGAGAGAGAGAGAGAGAGAGAGAGAGAGAGAGAGAGAGAGAGAGAGAGCACCTGAAGTGGTGCTTCACTGTTTTTCGGGACGATTAATCGTCCAGGAAAATTACCAGGCTCTCGAGACGTGCAGGAAATCAATCACCCATTCGCGAACTGCATTTGTGTGTGAGAGAGAGAGAGAGAGAGAGAGAGAGAGAGAGAGAGAGAGAGAGAGAGTAGTCTTCTTCCCGCAGACCCATCTTTTCCCTTGTCATAACCTCCACTTACCTTTTGAAGGATGGAAGTTTGAAAGAGGACTCGAAAAGGATAGACCCAAGAATAGTCTTCCAGAGCTGCGCAGAAGCTTCTGAAATTTGGGAGAGACTTTCAAAGCTTGAAAGTCTCCCATATATTGTGAGAAATTACCAACACTTGGGAAAGACTTTCAAAAGCTTAGGTCAGCTTCAAAAACTTGGAAGATACTCCCAGGACTTGAGGAGACTCCTAAAGCTTGGTGAAACTTCCGAAAGCTTGGATACAGATTCTAAAGCTTGAAGGATACCCCAAAGCTTGAGAGAAACTCCAAAGCTTTCAGGAAACTTTCAAAACCCACAAACGACTTCCAAAGCTTGACGGAAGAAAGAAGTAGTGTCTTTTGGGAATAAATATTATTTCAAGATTCGAAACGTTTGCCAAAAAAATGTGCCAATGAAAACAAAACAAAAAAACAACAAAAGAGAGAACAAGTGTCAAGACTGTTCCTTCCAGTACAGAATTACATTCAGAAGAAGAAGAAGAAGAAGAAGAAGAAGAAGAAGAAGAAGAAGAAGAAGAAGAAGAAGAAGAATAAAGAGGAGGAACTGAAGCGGAAATACGCTGAAAAATATGCCAGAATTTTTCTCGGAGTTATAACGCTTCCGGTGGCAGGAAACAAAAGATAGCTTTGTCATTTCCTTCAAGCATTTGAGAGAGAGAGAGAGAGAGAGAGAGAGAGAGAGAGAGAGAGAGAGAGAGAGAGAGAGAGAGAGAGAGAGAGAGAATCCTCCATTACTTATTCAACTGTCAGCCAGACAAAAGAGTGTTGTGCGCGAAGGATTTTTCCTGCCACTTTTGACGCTGTACGTGTGTCCACCTCTTTCTTTTCCTTTATTTCTTTCGCTTTTGCCTGAGTTAATCATTCTGAAAGATTTTCTTTACCTTCAATTTGTATCATATTTCTTCTTCTTTGACAATATTTTAGGTTTTTTCTATAAGGACACTACTTCTTTGTTAGATTTTTTTATAAGGACACTACTTCTTTGTTAGGTTTTTTATAAGGACACTACTTCTTTGTTAGGTTTGTTTTATAAGTACATTACTTCTTTGTTAGGTTTTTTATGAGGACACTACTTCTTTGATAGGTTTTTTTTATAAGGACAATACTTCTTTATTAGGTTTTTTATAAGGACACTACTTCTTTGTTAAGACAAAAAAACATAGGCTTGATAATATCTTTTGTACCCTTGTCAATTTTTTATTTTTTAAATCCAAGGACATAAAATTTGCAAAACATCTTCAAAACAATTTCTTAACATTTTCTTCTGAAGCCATAAAATTTGCAAAACATCTTCAAAAACTGCTTTCTTAACATTTTCTTTTACCTAATATTAAACGCCCAAGAGATGTATGTTTACCTCTCTGTCTGTGAAACCCGAGGCTCACTATTTTTCAACTTACGTTCTTGATAACATTTCTGTAAATCGCTTGGCCATTACAACTTACAAACAATTCCTTGGCCTTGCAACCTCAATTTCTTTTTAGTTTTCTGTAAAAGAAAACTGCTGTGCCGCATTTGTCTGTCCGTCCGCACTTGATTCTGTCCGCTTTTTTTCTGTCCGCCCTCAGATCTTAAAAACTACTGAGGCAAGAGTCCTGTCAATTGGTATGTTGATCATCCACGCTCCAGTCATCAAACATACCAAATTGCAGCCCTCTAGCCTCATTAGATTTTATTATATTCAAGGTTAAGGTTAGCCATAATCGTGCTCCTGGCAACGATGCTGGCCAGGCCACCACCGGGCCGTGGTTATAGCTTCATGGGCTGCGGCCCATACAGCATTATACCGAGACCACCGAAAGATAGATCTATTTTTGGTGGCCTTGATTATACGCTATACAGAAAACTCGATGGCGCCGAAGAAACCGACGCAGTTTTTACTTGTTTTATTTAAGGTTAAAGTTAGCCATAATCGTACTTCTGGCAGCGCCATAGGTACCAACAACATAGGCCACCACCTGACCGTGGCTGAATTTCATGGGCCGCGGCTGAGGCCACAACCAGACAGAAAGCTCGATTGCGCCGAAGAAACCTCGTCGCATTTTTCACGTGTTTATTTCATGAACTAATAAAGGCCAACCATGGTAAGGAAATGACCACTGGTGATCGCATTGTTTTTCTTTTGCACGACTTCATATCTCAATATCTAATAAATCACAAATCTCTTTCTGTTGTTAATCGGTCAACATTTTTCTCTGGTGCGTTTCAGTTTCATGTGATTTTCGTATATTATATAACAAAGTCAAGATAAATATCACTTGCGAGAGAGAGAGAGAGAGAGAGAGAGAGAGAGAGAGAGAGAGAGAGAGAGAGAGAGAGAGAGAGAGGGGCTTTAACCTGGGTCCTCCGGTGACTTGAGTATTGCCTAAAGATGACGTTTCCTTGCTAAGAGCTTCTTCCGGAAGAGAGAGAGAGAGAGAGAGAGAGAGAGAGAGAGAGAGAGAGAGAGAGAGAGAGAGAGAGAGAGAGAGAGCGTCGTGTGCAAAACAGGAAGACATTATAAGACAGACTTTATGAGAGATTGGCAAACAAACTGACTGACTGAAGGAGGGGATGAGAGAGAGAGAGAGAGAGAGAGAGAGAGAGAGAGAGAGAGAGAGAGAGAGAGAGAGAGAGAGAGAGAGAGAGAGAGAGAGAGAGAGAGAGACATAAAAAGGCATGCAAAAACCAAATAAAACAAGAACATGTACAAAATTTCATTCTGACTTTCTATAGCATATCCACGAAAGCAAAACATCAATAAATACGAATTTCGCGTCTCATTTTCCCCATGATTTCCAGTCTAGTTGAAAGCAACGACGCCCACATCAAGAAAAAAGTCTTCCGAGGCTGGAGTTGTCTAGAGTTAACTCTCAAAAGGCAAAACAATAACGAGAAGGTAACTGCTCAGTAACCAAGACCAGGGAAATACCTCTCAAAAAGGCAGGCAACTACTTTTCAAAAAGGCAGGCAAATACCTTTCAAAAAGGCAGGAAAATGCCTTTCAAAAAGGTAGGCAAATACCTTTCAAAACGGCAGGCAAATAGTTTTCAAAAAGGCGGGCAAATACCTTTCAAAAGGGAACGAATATACAAAAAGGCAGGCAATTACTTTTCAAAAAGGTAGGCAAATACCTTTCGAAAGGGAAGGAAAATACCTTTCAAAAATGCAGGCAAATGCCTTTCAATAAGGCCGGCAAATACCTTTCAAGAGGGAAGGAAAATACCTTTCAAAAAGGCAGGCAACTACTTTTCAAAAAAGCAGGCATATACCTTTTAAAAAAAGGCAGGCAAATACCTTTTAAAAAAGCCAGGCAAATACCTTTTAAAAAAGGCAGGCAAATAGTTTTCAAAAAAGCAGGCAAATACCTTTCAAAAGGCAAGTAAATCCCTTTCAAAAAGGCAGGCAAATACCTTTCAAAAAGGCAGGCAAATACCTTTCAAAAAGGCAGGCAAATACCTTTCAAAAAGGCACGCAACTACTTTCCAAAAAGGCAGGCATATACCTTTCAAAAGGCAGGCAAATACCTTTCAAAAAAGCAGGCAACTATTTTTAAAAAAGGCAGGCAAATACCTTTCAAAAAGGCAGGCACATACCTTTCAAAAAGGCAGGCACATACCTTTCAAAAAGGCAGGCAAATACCTTTCAAAAGGCAGAGCTACAAACGAGAAACGAACAGCGCGGTAAGTAAGGCGATGCAAATTCCACGTTATCCAGGACAGAGATTCAGCAGAAGAATTAATCGCTCGGAAGTCTAGGACCGAACCAAACTTCGATCATTTGGTCGAGTTTATGTGGAACTTCAGGGTACAGCTTAGGTGGTGAATTGCCAAAGCAACTCGGCGTGAAGTCTGGGCAAGCATTTCGGCTTAATGAGGCTGATTTGCCGTAGTGTACTGGGAGAAAATCCTGGAAGAAAATCCTGGGAGAAAATCCTGGAAGAAATGTGGCGGGGATTTTTTTTTTCTCTTTCTTCCAGCAAGCTAAATTCCAGCTTCCAAGATAATGGCTCCAGAAGGAATGATATTTTCCTTTTAAATAAAACCAGTTACACAATTTTCCTTTTTTTTTTTTTTAGTTTTATGTAGAAGAAAACTATTGTGCCGGCTTTGTCTGTCCGTCCGCACTTTGTCTGTCCGCATTTTTTTGTCCGCCCTCAGATCTTAAAAACTACTGAGGCTAGAGCGCTGCAAATTGGTATGTTGATCATCCACCCTCCAATCATCAAACATACCAAATTGCAGCCCTCTAGCCTCAGTGTTTTTATTTTAATTGCAGTTAAAGTTAGCCATAATCGTCCTTCTGGCAACGATATAAGATAGGTCACCACCGGCCCGTGCTTAAAGTTTCAGGAGCCGCGGCTCATACAGCATTATACCGAGACCACCGAAAGATAGATCTATTTTCGGTGGCCTTGATTATACGTTGTACCGGCTGTACAGAAAACTCGATTGCGCCGACGAAACTTCGGAGCATTTTTTACTTGTTTAATATCTCTATAGTCTATTGTCTCTGCCTGATCATGGAGTCAATAAATTTCCTAAACGTTAATAATAATAATAATAATAATAATAATAATAATAATAATAATAATAATAACAATAATAATAATAATAATAATTATAATAAAGAGGATTTTAGCACTGTTATTCTTATTCTGGCGTCACTGACAAAGAATGCGGCTGCACGCCTCACAACTCCTGCCTCTTTTCTGCCTCCAAGGAAGGAAGGAATGCAGAATGTAGGCCAAAGGCCAAGCGCTGGGACTTATGAGGTCATTCAGCGCTGAAAACGAAATCGACAGAAAGAAGGTTTGAAAGGTGTAACAGGAGGAAAACCTCTCAGCTGCACCATGAAACATCTGTTAGAGAAGCTGGAAAGTAAGATGGAAGAAAGAGAATATGAACGGAGGTACAGTAAAAGGAATGAAAGAAGTTGCAGCTAGAGGCCGTGTAAGGGACGCTGCAAAGAACCTTAAGTTACGCCTACAGTGTGCCATGTGAGGTGCACTTAAGGCACTATCCCCCTACGGGATTTTCTGCCTTCAAGAAATGAAAGCATTCCCCTCAAACCAATTACACATGGGATGAGGGTGCATGCCTCCCTCCTACCTCCAAGCGATAGGAACCTTCCATTTAAATCAACTGAATTGCACAAGGAATGGGACTGCGGAATGAGTGAGGTTGCATGCCTTTCCACTGAACTTCCCATGTGCTTCCTCACATCCACACATAGAAAGCAGCCTTCTCTTGTAACTGGAAGTAAATCCAATTGTATAACTGTAGAACGCTATCCACTCGACCACGAGGGAGTATTAAGTACCAATAAACTTGGGGTGGTCGAATTGATAGCATGGTGGACTATAGAGATAGCATATTCTCTCTCTCTCTCTCTCTCTCTCTCTCTCTCTCTCTCTCTCTCTCTTTAAAGAGAGAGAGAATATCTCTATCGTCCACAATGCTGTCAATTCGACCACCTGAAGTTTACTGATACAGATATATATATATATATATATATATATATATATATATATATATATATATATATATATATATATTATATATATATATATATATATATATATATATATGCATATATATATATATATATATATATATATATATATATATATATATATCCCACAATTCGGAATCACAAAACAGAGATATATTCCAGGCATCTACGTGATATCCCGATCGCTAATTAGTGCCTAATGCAGCGAACGGAAGTTGTATTACCAGTGGCCAAAATCAGACCGCGCCTACACGCCACGAACTGCAAATTACAATATATAATTAATTCCCGATTCGGTCGCAAATTTTGATTAGCGCCTGTCAGTGATTCGGCAAATAAGTATGCGTGGTAAAGCTATGAAATTAGGTTACATCTGGGGTCTGTGCCTGTTGTTAACTATGTAAACATTTTAATATCCATTCCAGGGACTGCGAGTCATCGTATTTCTCAAATATCTTTCAAACTGATTATTTGATCGAGATGGTACTTTGACACAGGGTACAAGACACCTCCCGCTAATTTTTGGTAATACAGTTATAGTTATAGTTATAGTTATAGTTACAGTTATAGTTATAGTTAAGGCGTTTACTCTTGACTTTCATGGCGTTGCCAAGCATCGCCAAACTATGCATTCGAACGTCCTTTATCCCCATCACGTCCCTCCCTCTCCCTTCCCCTCCTCATCCCTCCCTCAACCCACTTTCATCGCCTCCCCATCTCCCCCCCCCCCGCCCTTTCCTGTCTATGGGGGATAGCGGACGTTCGATTACGTAGATTAGCCCTGCTGACTCATGCGACTTTGCCTTTAAAAGTCAAGAGTAAACGCCTTAACTAACACCATTTGACAATGCACTATATAACCAAAAATTAGCGGGAGGTGTCTTGTACACTGTGTCAAAGTACCATTTCGATCAAATAATCAGTTTGAGAGATATTCGAGAAAAACGATGACTCGCGCTCCCTGAAATGGACAGTAGTTGCGGGAGAGCGTTTGAATGCTCGTTTGTCAGACAGTCGATAATCAGGCAATTAAGGAATGTAAGCAGTAACCGTTAACGTGTTTACAATAGTTCTCTTTCTCACTCATTACCCTGTGTACTTGTATCATTATTATTATTATTATTATTATTATTATTAGTAGTAGTAGTAGTAGTAGTAGAAAACAAAGTTATTGGCCATGCAAAGAGGATAATAAAATTCTCAGAAATGTTCAACATTACAATACAATTACTCTCTTCTCTTCACATAGTACTGATAATACTTGTATAAGCTCACAATTATATTTATGTAAATCTGCATATACAATGTGTATATATATATGTGTGTGTGCGTGCGCACCAGCGTGTGTGCGTATGTGTATGCCACACACAGACTTGCACGTTTTAGACATCTGCCCTTTGTTCTCTGAGGGCAAATGTTCCCAAAATTCATCACCCTTTCCTATAAAAATTATCATTATTTGGTATACAACAATCGTGAACCCCAATCTTAGCAGGTAAAAACCCAGGGTTACATACCCACCACATCTGACCAATAACACTGATCAAAACTAATTGCTGCCAACTTAAATAAAAAACAAAATAACAAAGGCAATACAAAAACTCCATCGAGCATCACTCCTCACTCTGAGCACGTAACTTGTTCGCCTCGGCAAGATCGAATGACTTTCAATGTCCCTCTACCAAACCAGCGACCATCACACAACGGCATTTGGAGACAGGTAACTGCCATGGGGAAACAAGTCCCCTTTTAGGGAGAACCACCTCCTTCAGAAGCATGATAAAAACTAAACAGCTCAAATACAGGACCACAAGGAAAGACATACGGAGTTACAAATACTGGAAAATAAACCCATACACAGAATTCATCGACTGACTGAACGTCTATTGTACCTCTAGCCCCGGCAGTGAGCTAAATGAAAAATAAAGGCCAAACTCCCAACTTTTTCCTTGATTAAAAAATGCTCCAGAAAACAAGGGAGCTGGCGAGGAGGAGGAAGAAAATTCGACCCCACAAAGGCCCGTCCTATCTTCTTCCTTGGTTAATAGGGAGTCGGTTTGAAGATGTCCCCAGATGGGGTTCACTCTTCTGATATTTCATCTCCTCATTTATTCAGCTTGTATTAGGAATATTTTTCGCATTAAGATATTTGTTTATATTTGCGATATAACATTGATTTCTCGTTTTCCACTTGGGATTGCCATTTAGGATTGCCATTTGGGGCTCCCAATTTTCTCATGTGTCTAATCTAGTCTATTTTACTTTTAGCTTCGTTTAGTTTTCAACAGTTACAACTCAAACAACGACAACAATATCAACAACAACAGCAAACATGGCATCAGTAAATTCTCCAACAAACAAAAAACTACTTAAACAACAAACACAGCAACAGCAGCATTTCCGATATAAACAAATACATCGACACTATAACATATGCACCAACAACAACAACACCTTGAAAAGCAAATACAGTAGCACCTCCACCAACAAAACTTACATCACCAACAACACCCTCGCCAACAAAAATGCACCAATAATAGCACCTCCAACACAGAACAACAAAAATACCAATCTCCAACAAAAATATTCCAACAGCAACACCTCGCCAACTACAGCAAATACACCAACCGTAAGACCCTCACCAACAAGCACCAACAACACCTCCAACAGTAACAAACACATCAACTGCGACAACTACAAACAAGAAATACACTAGTCTAGTTCCTCCAGCAACAATGAATACATCACACTAACTAGCCACAGACAATAAAACCAGTTCACCGAAGACTATAATGCATCACAAAATACAACCACACCAACGCCCGCACCAACAACGCTCTCTCCAACACCAACACCTCCCCTGCCAAGTGGGAATACAACACCAACACCTCCCCCGCCAAGTGGGAATACAACACCACCACCTCCCCCGCCAAGTGGGAATACAACACCACCACCTCCCCCGCCAAGTGGGAATACAACACCAACACCTCCCCCGCCAAGTGGGAATACAACACCAACACCTCCCCCGCCAAGTGGGAATACAACACCACCACCTCCCCCGCCAAGTGGGAATACAACACCAACACCTCCCCCGCCAAGTGGGAATACAACACCAACACCTCCCCCGCCAAGTGGGAATACAACACCACCACCAACACCTCCAAGATCCGGCAATCAGACAAATGGCTGCCATAACTCACGATTAAACCGCGAGAGCTACAATAAGATGGATCCCGGAATCCTGACGAGGCCAATTTTCAGGTGTAGGATTGCACTCCCAAGGGTGCAAGGATTGCGTGGATTTGGGGATTCGCGCGCGCGGGGTCGTCCTTCACGTGTGGGATTGCCCGGGTTACAAAGGTCTGGGTTTAGAGAGGCTGGGGATTTGCGGTATGAATTGCTGGTGAGCGGTAATTCGTGGAAATAATTGCATGAACGTCCCGTGACTTAGACAATATATTTGAGGGACATAGAAATAGGTTAAATCTCAGAAAATGACTGAACTTTTGGAAGCATAGATAATAATAATAATAATAATAATAATAATAATAATAATAATAATAATAATAATAATAATAATAAAAATAATAGTAATAATAATAATAATAATATTGAGAAAATGGCTGAACTTTTGGAAGCATAGATGGGAATAATAATAATAATAATAATAATAATAATAATAATAATAATAATAATAATAATAATAATAATAATAATAATAATAATGTGAGTAATGAAAATCCACAATTATAAAGTAAATATATTACCATGTAAAATATTTTACTTAGTAATATATTTACTATTTAATTGTGGATTTTCATTACTCAGATTGTTTTTCACGAGATTAATAATAATAATAATAATAATAATAATAATAATAATAATAATAACAACAAAATCTAGTTTAAATAACAGGATAAAAAACTCATAAGGTTATGTTTCAGAAGTATTATTAATACTTTTTAGGAATTTACCAACATATCCGAAACATTTGAATTTGTATGGGTCTTTCTATATTATTATTATTATTATTATTATTATTATTAACACCTACAGGACTCGCAAGAAAAAAATGGTGCATTTTTGGCTTTCATGCAATGAAGAAGTCCAAATTGGATTTAAAAGCAAATCTTTATGATCATTATCTCGTAACAATTCCACAGACATTATACTCTTGTATCTCTAGCTATGCTTTGGTAACTTGACAGACAGTTATAATGATACCCTTTCCATACGTGGTACAGGTCGTTATTCAAAACCAGCTTAAGGTGCAGAGTAACTAGCACGTAAAAATAAAATAGAAATAAATAAAAAACGTAAAGAAGAGGAACAACAATAACATCCTAATGAAGTCTTCCCATGGAATTTAAAAAGTTTTTTCTTATACATGCGTAATTTTCACAATATTTCAAGAATCATAAAGAGTTCTGTCACCAGCATTAAAGGAACGAGTAAAAAATGCGCGGAATTTTCTGTACAGCGTATAATCAAGGCCACCGAAAATAGATCTATCTTTCGGTTGTCTCGGTATAATGCTGTATGAGCCGCGGCCCATGAAACTTTAGCCACGGCCCGGTGGTGCCCTGTCATATACCATTGCCAAAAGCACAATTATGGTCAACTTTAACTTTAAATAAAATAGAAACTGCTGAGGTTAGAGGGCTGCAATTTGGTATGTTTGATAACTGGAGGGTGCATGATCCACCTACCAATTTGCAGCCCTCTAGCCTCAGTAGTTTTTAAGATCTGAGGGCGGACAAAAAAATGCGGACAGACAAAGTGCGGACGGACAGACAAAGCCGGCACAATAGTTTTCCTTTCAGGAAACTAAAACAATCAAAACAATCACAACAACACCCTAATGAAGTCTTCCCAGGGAATTAAAAAGTTTCCTCATATACATACGTAATTTTCATAACATTTCAGGAATCACAAAGAGTTCTGTCGCTAGCATTTATAAAAAAAAAATAGCAAAGCCGTTAAATTTAAACTTTTCATCTCAGTTTAATAAGGAATTATTTTAAATTATACACCGGAGATTCAGTGTTTTATATGCTGAAAAATAATATTTGACAGGGACTGTTTACGGGAGTCCAATCCTACACAAAAGTCTTCCTGATGGTTAAAGAAAAATTATGGAAAGAGAGAGAGAGAGAGAGAGAGAGAGAGAGAGAGAGAGAGAGAGAGAGAGAGAGAGAGAGAGAGAGAGAGATAAGACGTATATTAAGTATATTCTTATTGAGTGTTTTGCCTTGTTATACCTAATGCAATCGATTCGAGGGGTGGCAGAAATTGGAGAGAGAGAGAGAGAGAGAGAGAAAGAGAGAGAGAGAGAGAGAGAGAGAGAGAGAGAGAGAGAGAGAGAGAGAGAGAGAGAGAGAGAGAGACTGTTCAAGTACGATTCGTTCCCATAAAGCGGCACCTTCCAAACAAACCGTGCTTCGGCAGAGAGAGAGAGAGAGAGAGAGAGAGAGAGAGAGAGAGAGAGAGAGAGAGAGAGAGAGAGAGAGAGTAGAGTAGCAAGCAAAACGCCACTCTAAATTCGAGTGAGATTTTGCGCAGTCAGCTCCAATGAAATAAGATGTCTCCGGGTCTATTTCCAAAACTTGAAATGAGATACGCGAAAAGAAGAAAGCGAAATATACGTCCGGAAACGCAACCGACAACAGAAAGGATTTGGCAAAAAACAAACAATGACTTTCAAAAAAATAAACAAAATTCACAGACTTCAAGAATGCTATCAACGTCGAATATTTTTATGTATCGTTCATTTGTTTAAACCGAGATTATCGTCATTATTTTCTCATATATTTCCATTCGCCCTGTTCTTCACTTTCTACTCGATTCAAGTGTACTATTATTAGTTTTCTGTAAAAGAAAACTATTGTGCCGGCTTTGTTTGTCCGTCCGCACTTTTTCTGTCCGCCCTCGGATCTTAAAAATTACTGAGGAGGCTAGAGGGCTGCAAATTGATATGTTTATCATCCACCTTCCAATCATCAAACATACCAAATTGCAGCCCTCTAGCCTCAGTAGTTTTTATTTTATTTAAGGTTAAAGTTAGCATGATCGTGCTTCTGGCAACGATATAGGATATGCCACCACCGGGCCTTGGTTAAAGTTTCAAGGGCCGCGGCTCATACAGCATTATACCGAGACCACCGAAAGACAAGATCTATTTTCGGTGGCCTTGATTATACGCTGTAGCGGCTGTACGGAAAACTCGACTGCGCCGAAGAAACTTCTGCGCATTTTTTACTTGTCTTTATAAGTCATCAAATAACTTGTGTCTTTATAAGTCATCAAATAACTTGTGTCTTTATAAGTCATCAAATAACTTGTGTCTTTATAAGTCATCAAATAACTTGTGTCTTTATAAGTCATCAAATAACTTGTGTCTTTATAAGTCATCAAATAACTTGTGTCTTTATAAGTCATCAAATAACTTGTGTCTTTATAAGTCATCAAATAACTTGTGTCTTTATAAGTCATCAAATAACTTGTGTCTTTATAAGTCATCAAATAACTTGTGTCTTTATAAGTCATCAAATAACTTGTGTCTTTATAAGTCATCAAATAACTTGTGTCTTTATAAGTCATCAAATAACTTGTGTCTTTATAAGTCATCAAATAACTTGTGTCTTTATAAGTCATCAAATAACTTGTGTCTTTATAAGTCATCAAATAACTTGTGTCTTTATAAGTCATCAAATAACTTGTGTCTTTATAAGTCATCAAATAACTTGTGTCTTTATAAGTCATCAAATAACTTGTGTCTTTATAAGTCATCAAATAACTTGTGTCTTTATAAGTCATCAAATAACTTGTGTCTTTATAAGTCATCAAATAACTTGAAGCTCAAACCACAACAGCACTAGCAAAAAAAAAAAAAAAAAGAGGTGATGCCGTCAGTGCACCTCACATGGCTCACTGTAGGCATTACTAAAGGGTGTTTGCAGCGTCCCATCGGCCCCCCCTGGCTGCACCCACTTTTTATCATTTTACTGTACCTCCATTCCCCCTTCCCTTCTTCAAGACTGCTGTCCAGCCTCTCTAACCATTACTTCTTCGTGTAACTGTGGGGTTTTCTCCCAGTTCCACCTTTAGATCCATGCACATCTCCTTCAGTTTCTGGATCTCTTTACCTTGCTGTCCAACCACTCGAACTTTTTTTTTTTTTTACCGCCTGAATGGCCGAAAGTGGCCCCCAACCTAGTGCCTGGGGACAGACTTGACAGCCTAAATTTCACCAAAACAAATCATCAATAACAGCCATTACTCACGATTATCCTAATCATTCACATGTTACCTGTCAGTGTTATCCCCTCCACAGGATTAGTAGTCTGAGAAGGGAAGAAATAGGATGCCAAAATACACCCTAATTGCAAAGAAACCCTTCGACAGAACCACATCAGCGAGACCACAATTCGAATCATTTAAGAATAACGAGGAGGCATTTGGTCTCTGATGGGACTCTAGTAGAAGCTGTTGATGGGGTTTGAGGAGGAGGAGGAGGAGGAGGAGGAGGAGGAGGAGGAGGAGGAGGAGGAGGAGGAGGAGGAGGAGGAGGAAGAAGAGGAAGAGGAAGAGGAAGAGGAGGAGGAGGAGGAGGAGGAGGAGGAGGAGGAGGAGGAGGAGGAGGAGGAGGAGGAGGAGTCAGCTAAGATATATTTGGTCTTGTGAGTGAAATTACCCATCACTCAAGGGGGATAATGAGGCGAGATGATTTGGGAGGTTTGTGAAATACAAGACACTGAGAGACACATAAGGGGAGATTTTGCACAGGAATTTGATGAAAATGATTTAATGATATCATTACATACATACATACATGAACATACAAACAGTTTCTTTCCAAGCAAAACTTGGCTTCTACCATAAAGAATTACCTTCAAATGAAAACACACTAACAGTAGTTTTAAATATTCCCAACGCAATGAAATGGAAAAAATAACAGAATATTACTGTATGAAATGACATCATTCATCGTCGTTGTATACATACATACATACATATATATACAAACTGTTTCTTTCCAAGTAAAACTTGCTTCACAATAAAGAATTAGCTTCAAAGGAAACGACATCGTAAGCAATTCTAAATACTCCCAACGCAATGGAATGGAAAAACAGAAAATGACATTTCTGTAGTAAAAATAAGCATTTCATGATGAACCTCCCATTTTATAATCACCACTTATACCTTGACACTTACGGCTAATAAGACTTATTATATTCGCCCTCTCAAAACCACCGTTTTAATAACAGTGACATTTCATTTCAAGCCCAGATGCAAACTGCGACACTTGTGTGGTAGAATACCCAGGTAGGAACCTTTTGCTCGAGTTGATAAGATCTTAATAAAATGTAATATTTTTAAACGGCGATTCCTACTACATACATACAGACATACATTTAGTGCTTGGTAACGTATAATTCAAACAGATGTTGCGGAGGCATTATGCATACACATACACACACACACGAACATATACACACACATCTGATTGTATGCTTCTATACACAGATGGTCGCTTACAAACCGTTGTATGAACAGGTATTGCATTACTTGTACATACATAGTATACATGTATAAGCATGGAGTCGATTACAGCTTATGTAACTGATCATATTTGCAGACACGCATATATACATATACACACTAAAACAATAGTAACAATGCTCTATACTTAAGCATACATACGCAAGATGGTCACAGACCATTTTGTGATCGATACGATGTCATTGGCTTGGAAATAAAGTCGAAACCGGACAGGACCTACACCCCGTCTCTTATTTTTCACCTGTGGTAATGTGTGATACATACATATATTCACTCTAGTAGTAACAAATAGCAGTAGCAGACATGTGTGCATGTAAAATTGTATAAGCAAACAGTCGAATGAAATATCAAATCCTTTTCTGGAATATGGAATCGAACATACACATTTACACATACATACAAACTACGTACGTACCAGCGGTACGTGTGACATTTCCCTCACGATAAATAAATGTTTCCGTGCTCCTGGGCGCGTCTCTGACATATATAAAAGGAGATTACTACTTAAAGCTACCTTGTTACTGCGAGAACACCAGCCTCAGAACAAGACGTCAGGTTAATGACTTGGAATAAAACTATGTTGGATCTACCTGGACCTTTTCGCTTCGTGGGTGTATGCTGTTGTGGGAATTTGTGTCATGATTTATAATGACAGCTGTTGTTTTGACAGTGTTATTTTGTGTGTGTGTGTGTGTGTGTGTGTGTGTGTGTGTGTGAGAGAGAGAGAGAGAGAGAGAGAGAGAGAGAGAGAGAGAGAGAGAGAGAGAGAGAGAGAGAGAGAGAGAGAGACCTACAGTGGAGTATTTCTATAACCTTAAACCAATTTCTCATCCTCAATACTGAGAGAGAGAGAGAGAGAGAGAGAGAGAGAGAGAGAGAGAGAGAGAGAGAGAGAGAGAGAGAGAGACCTATAGTGGAGTATTTCTATAACCTTAAACCAATTTCTCATGCTTAATACTGAGAGAGAGAGAGAGAGAGAGAGAGAGAGAGAGAGAGAGAGAGAGAGAGAGAGAGAGAGAGAGAGAGTGAGTTACCACGGGGCATTTTCAGGAATCTTAAATCAACTGCTCATACTCAATACTGATAGACACAGACAGACAAAGAAAAGTAATATCTCTAATGAACATCAAAGACAAAGGAGATTATATAATCACAAAAATAATAACGACAACAATAGCAACAACATATGAGGTTTTATATACTCAGAACAACAACAGTATCAACAGCACCAAGGAAGAGCTTATAAATACATCTATAACAACAACAAGAAAGATTATGCAATCACGAGAGCATTACATAAATACAACAGTAGTAAGAACAACAATAAAGGTTACATAATTACAGCAACACTCATAACACCAATAACAAAATAACGAGGTTATAGCAACCACGGCATCACTGTTAACAAAAACATCAAAAACGAGAAATAAGGAAAGTTACTTAATCCATACAGTAATAACACAAATAACTACTGTATCAGTATTAACAGAAATATCAAAAACATAAACAGGGGAAGTTACATAATCAAAACAGTATTAAGATAAGACAATGAAGGCCATATAAATACAATCATTATAACCAATTCAATGACAAAAACGCTACTGAGTATTACAAAATAAAACAATAGCCGCCGTCCAACCCAGGGAAAGCCTCTCTCACTCCTGATCCCTATTCAAGTATGCAGAAGGAAGGCACCTTCATCCAAGCTCCAAGACGGTACATAACGTCTCTTAAGGTACAATTTGTGTTGCCTCCCTGCCTAGGCACACACGAACAATGAGATACCAAACGAAAGTTAATCATATTCAAAGATATTAGCATATGATATCTGGCTTAGATAAGAACAGCAATAGTACTGAATATATGAGATATCCTCAACGTGGTGGTTTTATTCTAAGTCGACATACAGGCCACGCCCCCAATACGGTACAGTTGCCAAGTACAGTTTTCTCGTCCGCATTAGTAGCATTTTATCACTAAGTAGCATTTTGCCTCAAGGTAGCCTATTAGTAAATAAGCTCTCTTCATGAAAAGCAATCAAGGATATGAATTTTACAAGTCTGATCCAGTACATTAATGGATATGCTTCTAAAATGATATAGATTACATGCAAAGACAAAACAAATACGAAAACATATAATCAGATAGATTTTATGTGTTTATGTGTTGATTGCTAAATAATTACATATTCTAATCCAGTCGGTTATATTTGACAAGTGTACTGAACAATGGCATAGATTCGACGAGAGAGAGAGAGAGAGAGAGAGAGAGAATATGTTATGAATGACAAAGATGGACAGGAGATCCGAAATCAATGTGAGTGGTCGGCAATAACCGCCAGAGAGAGAGAGAGAGAGAGAGAGAGAGAGAGAGAGAGAGAGAGAGAGAGAGAGAGAGAGAGAGAGAGAGAGGTTGTGAATATCAAAGATTTACAGAGCTGGAATACATCTAAGTGGTCGACTGTAACTCTTGAGAGAGAGAGAGAGAGAGAGAGAGAGAGAGAGAGAGAGAGAGAGAGAATTATAAATACTCGATAAATTCTAAAGTCAAGACGTCCCATCTAGTTCAGCTACAGTCAGTCTAAAGGATCTATTTATATTCTGGTCGCGTCCCCTATATATTTTATCCTTTAGGCTCGCATGGTCAAATTAACAAGAGGTTACTATGCTAACAGCAGCTACAGAAAGACAAAGAGGAGTGAGTAAAATACTAATGTCATGGTTACTGCTTTCTAACTCATTTCCTTGAAATATCATAAATATCTCAATGTACTTTACAAACGTCATGCTTTGAAATATCAACAACGTTGACCAGGGTGTGGAAGGGATGTGTGAACGACGGAAAGGTTTCAAAGGAGTCTCTGGGTGGGGAAAGATGTTCCTGTGTGTAATAGGACAAGTGTTCAGGGTGAAATGAAGAACGACACAACACCAATGCTTCATGTAGAGGGTGGGACAGTGTTTGTCAGCTTTCTGATTTCAGGAAGTAAGACACACGACAAAAGTTATTTTGCAAAACAGAAAAATTCTGCTCATGTTTCCTAACTTCCAAATTTTTATAATGCTTTACCAATTACTGGTTGTTTTTGTGACTACAAAACCACTGGTTCAAAGTATAACCGAGAGATTCTGTAGCTTAGGGAATAAAATTTTAAGGACAAAACTAAGAGACGGGAGGCTGGAGATGAGTGGAGATTTGAGGAAGTGAATGCACGAGAAAGACGCAAGTGGTGGAATTTCACAAAAGCTCTTTGCCACGCGGCTTCGGGTGAGATAATGATGATAGATATCATAAATATGTGAACAAAGAAACTTGAATACGAATTTCCTAGCTATCTACGAATCTATCTCATCTTTTAGAACCAGCAACGACAGGTATGAAACGCAAAAAGTGGCCACTTTCCTGAGATGATAATTGTTTTTCAAGGAATGAAATTCTTGCCAAATCTGACTGCTAATCTCAAGGTTCCTAATGAGGAGGACGAAACAAGCAGGCAAAAGTTTTTCCCATTTAGAACTTTGTAAGAAAGATATGACTTCATGTTTCACGTCGCTGATTTGAGAAGTAAAATGGAATGGCTGGAATGGCTGTTCCTCTCTCTCTCTCTCTCTCTCTCTCTAATTACCTAGCCTCTCCAATGCCATTTACCTCTCTGTTTTCATCGGCATAACCTATCTTTCTCCTATTCATTCTCTCTTTCTCCAACAATAACCCTCCCCCTCCATTCTTCCTAACCAACAAAGAAAGATTCTTCTTAGCAACAAAGAAAAGATGGCCTGAAATAGCTACCCATGGGTTCCCCCCCCCCATCACATAAGCCTGTAACAAAGTAAATTCTTACAATCAAATATAAACTCTATTTGGCTGTGAGGAGACGGTAACTTTAGAAAGAATCTCTCTCTCTCTCTCTCTCTCTCTCTCTCTCTCTCTCTCTCTCTCTCTCTCTCTCTCTCTCTCTCTTCATGGATTAATAATTTCTTATGTATATCTCAGTATCTCCCATTCTATCAGGTAACAATAATAAGATGCTATAATAATTTCACTTCACAATAAGCCATTCTCTCTCTCTCTCTCTCTCTCTCTCTCTCTCTCTCTCTCTCTCTCTCTCTCTCTCTCTCTCTCTCTCGTCAAGGAAACGTGGACCATATTTCTTTCGTGTATCAACTGAAGCCTACGAACTCAAGGCACAGTTCCAACTCCTTGCAGCCAAGAGCCAAGATCTGAGGCCAAGATATGAATACGTGTCAGCTCTCGCCTGGGAATGCGGAACCGGAATCCCCACAAATCCGGAATAACGAAAGAAAATGACGCGCTTTCGGGAATGGCGGAGATGCGACCGAAAGAAGAGAACATTCGGCGATTCCGCGCCGCCAGGAAAAACAAAAGAAACTCGACAAACTTGTGGGAAGCAAAGTAGTGTTCGGGAGTTCCCTGAATCACGGTGCAGGTTGCGACAAAGTTCTGGAGGCAAAGAAGAGAGAGAGAGAGAGAGAGAGAGAGAGAGAGAGAGAGAGAGAGAGAGAGAGAGAGAGAGAGAGAGAGAGAGAATACTTTTATTACAGTATGAAATTGGACCTACTGATTTGAGAGAGAGAGAGAGAGAGAGAGAGAGAGAGAGAGAGAGAGAGAGAGAGAGAGAGAGTTCTTTTGTTGTAGTATGAAATTGGACCTACTGATTTTAGAGAGAGAGAGAGAGAGAGAGAGAGAGAGAGAGAGAGAGAGAGAGAATACTTCTTCCGTAGTATGAAACTGTGCCTGTTGGTTTTAAAGAGAGAGAGAGAGAATGGTCGATTGTCAAGTAATATTACTCTATCTTATAAGTATTATCTGAATGAAAAATAATGAGATATAGAGAGAGAGAGAGAGAGAGAGAGAGAGAGAGAGAGAGAGAGTTGAATAAAGTGCTAAAAATACCCAACAAGTGTCTTTTAGCGCAAATGAAAACAAAATGTCATCTAAACTCAGTATTTAAACCCTAATCTCAAGTTTTAACCTTGATAAATATACACCACAGAACGTTCAACTCTTTAATAATAACAAAACGATATAGCAGTCTTCGTAATGAGTTGTCAAACAATATAAAAATATTTATGAAAAGTGAGGATTTGCAGAAGTACAGGCGCAAGAAAGACCCGAGCGGCGAAATTCGACAGAGGCCCTTTCTGTCAACTGGCACTCAAGATGATGATGATAATGATGATAATAATGATGACGAAGATATTTCTATAAAATACTGATATCAAACGCATTATGTACCAATATATTCTACCCCTTGCACCACATTAATCTACGGGAAATAGACTACAAGTTCAACTATCTCAAACTCTCACACAAGGCAGTACGGAGCAATGCAAGTTCTTGATACTAGCACAGTGCGACATATTACGATGAAATTAAGATATTTAAGGAATATTACCAGCAACAAACAAATAAAATAGTAACTCTCAAAGAACTCAATACCTTTCAAGTAACAATAAACTGCTTCTCCAAGTTTTAAAAGGTACACAAACACACATTGCCTAAATAATATGAGAACATATTCTAAATATACGTAAACATAAAAATTCCACCAAAGGATTCGTCCCCCAGCTCACGTTAATATTGCCAAAGATATGGAACATTCCTGGGAACGGTTCCCAATTCCAGGGAATCGTTTCTCGCTGGGAGGACGCCTAACAGATTTAATGAAAACCCGGAATTCTTTATATTCTTTTCCACGAGACCTTTTTATTCCACATTTTTAATCCCTCGACACGACGACCTTCCGAAATGTATATGTGACGTTTTTCACATGCCGAGACGATATCGAATATTTATGTGATCATTCGGAAGAGGGCAAATGTGAATGTGGTTTTTTTTTTTCACATAAAAGCTGGGCATGATATGTTTAAGTGGCGATTTAGAGACTGCCAGTGAATGTAAATATACATCACTTTTCAAATGATAATCAGTTTGAATTTTTAAAATGACTAGAAACGAAGGCACATCGCTTTCAAACGTGGGTATTAGATGTAAACTATTTATGAGATCTTTTGGGAAACCTTAAGCTGAAACCCAGCGACTGATACCATGAGGTCAAACATACCCAGAAACCAATGGTTGAGACACACACTGAAACAAAATAGTTAATACCCTCCCTTGAAAACAGTACTGAAACCCCTCTACCTCCCACCCATAGTTGACAAATTTCCCTTGATATCAAGATTTAAAGCCCTATCTGACACCTGGCATTGAGAAGCATCACTGAAACCCAAGAACCGAGATACCCCACTTAAACCAAGAATTCAGACTGTCCCCTGAAACCAAGAGTAAGAAACTCCCCCTCCCCCGACTAAGAATTGGGACACCCCCACTTAAACCAAGAAGTCAGACTTTCCTCTGAAACCAAAAGTAAAAACATCCCCAAGAAACCAAGAACTGAGACACGCCACTTCAACCAAGAAGTCCGGTAAAAACCTCCCCAATGAACCAAGAACTGACACACCCCACTTGAACCAAGAAGTCAGATAAAAACCTCCCCAAAGAACCAAGAACTGAGACACGCCACTTTAACCAAGAAGTCAGATAAAAACCTCCCCAAAGAACCAAGAACTGAGACACGCCACTTTAACCAAGAAGTCAGGTAAAAACCTCCCCAATGAACCAAGAACTGACACACCCCACTTGAACCAAGAAGTCGGGCTTTCCCCTGAAACCAAGAACTGGGGCACTTCCGGTAAATCCCAACCAAACTTTCCCCTAGAAACAAGAATAGGTCCCACCCCCGCCCCCAACAACCCAGAAACCAAGAGCTGACACCCAGGTTCGTAAAGAGAAACTTCTCACCCTTCTAAGGGAATAATTAGGACTTATGACCGTCCTGACAAAGGTGTCTGAAGCTTAAAATATAGTTGAAATCTAAGGCATGGTAAGGCACAGGTTAAAATTATTACTTATACATACCGCTACATAAATGCTGATACAAGTCACTTCAGAACTGAATGCTGATCTACTCACACCTGAAACAGAACGAGGAAAAATCAGCACCTGTAATTATATAATCTAATTCGCTACCCAATTAGCAATCGTACCGTATTACTAAATATGTTCTATGGTAAAATTCGTAAAAATAGCAAAATCAACATCACAATGCTAATGATCGTACTGGCAATCATAAAAATATATTTCATGTACCTCTAACAATAAGTTATTTCATAACTTTCAAAGCAACGGTAATAACTCTATATCCTAAAACAATAATGGTAAAAATATAATGTTAATAATGCTCGTAATGATCATATTTATAAAATAATGTTAATAATACCCGTAATGGCCATATTTATAAAACAATGTATGACTGACACAAGCCGAATAAAGCAAAGAACTGGTAGTGAAAAGAACTGTCAATAATTAACAGATCAGTGACTGGAACAATATAAATAATGTAGTGGAAAGGTGAAAACATTAATTCTAATAACTGGCACAAGATAATTTGAAATCAAGGAAAAAATGTTAGCATAAACTCAGTAACTAGCAAATAAATAATTAAGACAATGCTAAATAAAGTCAGGAAAAAGAAGCAATAATCTGAATATCTGGTTAATAAGTAAGATTAAGGCTAAATAAGGCAATGTGAAATGGAAGCATAACTCTAATAAGTCAGTGAAATAACTATGACAAGGCTATGTATAACAATTAGATTATAGTAAACAAGCAAAAATGCGCCGAAGGCAATCGAGTTTTCTGTACAGCGTATACTGATGTGTGAAACTCTCAGCTGGAGCCCATGAACCTTTCAACCACGGTCCAGTGGTGGCCTGTTTTGTTGGAATGGCACCTACACCGGTGCCAGACGCACGATCATGTCTAACTTTAACTTTAAATAAAATAAAAACTACTGAGGAGGCTAGAGGGCTGCAAATTGGCACGTTTGATGATTGGAGAGTGGATGACCAACTTCCCAATTTGCAGCCCTCTAGCCTCCTCAGTAGTTTTCCAGATCTGTGGGCGGACGGACGTACAAAAAGCCATCTCGATTGTTTTCTTACACAGAAAACTAAAAGAAGGGTCTGCGCCCCCTTCCCACAGAGGCTTCTCCCTGTGCAGAGTCGTGGGAGAGACACAAATAAAGAACGAGAAAGGAATTTCCTTCCGTCCCACTGACCCTCTTCTTCCTCTCCTCCTACTTCTTTCGCTCGAGCGAGGAAGGAAAAAAGTCATCTTCTTCCATACTTCACCCGGTAAGGTCTCCTGCCCACCGTGTAATGAACATTACCGGAACGTGTGTCAGCTGGGATTGCGTAAGTTCTTCCAGGGGGACGCGTGTGACAGTCTGACAGCTTTAAAAGTTTCGTAAGCCTGCGATTTTTTCGGGGTGGGTGGGTGGGGGCCGGTTTTTCCTGGTGCGGTTATACTGAGAGAATAATACTGCGATTTCATTCTGGTAACTGTGTCGCCAGAATAGAGACACCTGAGTTAAGTATACCTTAGTTTAACCAGACCATTGAGCTGATTAACAGCTCTCCTAGGGCTGGCCCGAAGATTTAGATTTATTTTACGTGGCTAAGAACCAACCGGTTACCTAGCAACGGGACCTACAGCTTATTGTGGAATCCGAACCACATTATGGCGCCTGAGAAACGTCAGTGAGGGCTTTCTGGTGAGTCTTCCTTTTGGTAGCACTGGCAGGACAACAGTGTGTCCTGAAAATATTAAATTTTGGTGACTGGTTTGATCTGACTTCTGAAAATCTGGCGACAAAGCAAAGCACTGAGGGTTCCTGAGCCAATTAGAGCTTAAGACAGTGGAAAGGAGGAGTTAGAGGGGTTGGACAGGAAGATGGGAGAAAGAAAGTGGGACTGGAGGTAAAGTACAGGGCTAAATTTTGGTGACCTTGCAAAAAAAACTGAAAATTTTAGGGCTAATCCTCCACTAAGCATTCCTATAAGAGTATATGCAATATAGGATAAACGACGCATGACACATTCAACTTAGTAGTTACTTCTCAAGATTATCAAATTTTCAGTCCAACTTTATCAGAAGATCGATATACGTTTGGATTCCAAGCGAGGATGTGTACCTATAAATTTATGCCATGGCTTTCTTGTGCATTGTACACCAAGCATGTACTAAGGAAAATACATATCTATATGTATATATATATAATATATATATATATATATATATATATATATATATATATATATATATATATATATATCTACACTTTACTCATCATAATGGTTAGGTAAATGCACTCCGTTAATATGAAAATAGATTTCAATTATGGTAGGTTAAATGTCACTAGATAAAAATGTTTTCACCTCCACTTTCTCTCTCTCTCTCTCTCTCTCTCTCTCTCTCTCTCTCTCTCTGACAAAGCCATGCATAAACCCCGCGAATAATGTTGGCCTTGTCAAAATACCCTTGTCAAATACCCCTACCGTCTATTCTTTTAAAAAGCCACGCGAAAGAAAATATCACCATTTTTAAAACCGATAATTTAGTCCAGTCACCCTCGCGTAGGTGAAACAGAATCCCAGACGAGAATGGTTTACTAACGTGCGCTTACAGTTAGCCATATCATCTCAAAAGATGCATTCATACTCTTCAAACTGGGCCGAGATGACAGTCTTTGTACAGCTTTTTAGTTTTAATTTATTTTATCATTTGTTACCGTCAAATTGCTGATGCCATTCTAATGCAAATTGCACTTCTCGAATCCATTAGAAAAGAATGTTGCCACATTACATTTTTCACTGAAATAACACGCGTTCCAATTTTGGAAATCACACGGGAATAATGTCATTAACCAATGATTCCAAAGATTTCAAAATACACTGAAATCATTTCCATTTCAGCGTTTCTCAGTAATGCAACATTACAACACAGAAAAAAAAAGGCCCACGTACATCTCCATTTATTTTGAAAGAAAAAAGAAATTTCTGAAATTAGCAACTTGAAATGTCAGGAGTCACGTGGGAATAATACCTAAAATGATTCGTGTAAATAACTGCTTCTATATACTTTTGAGCCAAACATACAAATACTGTTAAAATATATATGAGCTTTTCAGTCGAGAAACATGCCAAGTGCCATTTTTAAAATATAATAAATTAAATAAAAAAAATACTTTGACCCAGGATGGCGCTTGGCATGTTTCTCGACTGATAGCCTCATATATATATATATATATATATATATATATATATATATATATATATATATAGATAGATAGATAGATAGATAGATATAGATAGGTTGTGGGCAAACTTTATATATATATATATATATATATATATATATATATATATATATATATATATATATATATATATATATATATATATATATATATGTACATACATATACATATGTATATATAATGTATATATATACACGCGTGCATGTGTGTGTGTTATGTATGCATATAGCCACACAACAGAACTGATACAAAGAAAACTCTCTCTCTCTCTCTCTCTCTCTCTCTCTCTCTCTCTCTCTCACACACACACACACACACACACACACACAACGCAGCAAAACAACAACAACAACAATTTCATCCCTTCGACCTAATCCCCCTTCTCCAAGCAACACCACCATTAACACAAAGAAACAACTTTACGACAAACAACAAACAAACAAAACGAGAACCCTGCCAAAGAATCCGAACTAATCCCAGGTAAATCCTACGCCATAAAAACAGAAAAAAAATATATGCAAATCTCGCGGAACTGCGACACGACACTCCTCGGAATGCCTGGGAATACCGCAGCATTCCCGTGCATTCCCAAGGGCACCGGAGGGTAATTCGACGTGTGGATTACTGGAACCAAGCAACGAAAGCAGTAGAAAGCAATGACAAGCACCGAATGCTGAGGCAGTGTCGAATGCAATAAGGAGAAAGCATAAACGGAATTGTTTTCTTTTTTTCCAATGGCTACAACGACCCTGTTCTAACCTTCTTGGTTTTTCTCGCGGTCTTAGGAGACATTCAAGGCATTTCAAGAATAGAATTCGGCGTCATGACATTCTTGAGAGAAAAAAAAAAAAAAAAAAAAAAAGCAAGTAAAATTTTCTCCGAAGTTTCCTCGTCGCAATCGAGTGTTCTGTACAGCCGCTACAGCGTATAATCTAGGCCACCGAAAATAGATCTATCCTTCGGTGGTCTCGGTATAATGCTGTACGAACCGCGGCCCATGAAACTTTCACCACGGTGGTGGCCTATCCTACACCGCTGCTAGAAGCACGATTATGGCTATATTTAACCTTAAATAAAATTAAAACTGCTGAGGCTAGAGGGCTGCAATTTGGTATGCTTGATGACTGGAGGGTGGATGATCAACATACCAATTTGCAGCCCTCTGACCGCAGGAGTTTATAAGATCTGAGGACGGACAGGAAAAAGTAAGGACAGAAAAACGTAAGGACAGACAGACAAAGCCGGCACAATAGTTTTCCTTCACAGAAAACTAAAAAGGACATTAAGAACAGAGGCAAGAATTGAATTAAACCTAACACGACAAAACTAGAGAAACCCGTTTGCAGTGGAGTTAACGCTAATCTTACTATTATTATTATTATTTTATTATTATTCAGAAGCTGAACCCTATTCATATGGATCAAGCCCACAGGGGCCATTGACTTGAAATTCAAGTTTATTATTATTATATTATTATTATTATTATTATTATTATTATTCAGATGATGAACCCTAATCATATCGATCAAGCCTACAAGGGTCACTGACTTAAAATTCAAGCTTCCAAAGAATATTATTATTATTATATTATTATTATTATTATTATTATTACCCTATTCATATGGAGCAAGCCCACACACAAGGGCCCACTGACTTGAAATTCGGGCTTCCAAAGAATATTATGGTGTTCATTTGGAAGAGGTAACAGAAGGTGTTAGGGAATACACAGGAAGAAGAGATCAGTTATTAGATAAGAAAAAATAAATGAATACATTAATTAACATAGATATTTTAACCTCATGTTTGCTTATTTATATTCCTCTTTATGCATGTGTGCATCCACCTGCTTGTTTCTTTTTTCTATATTTGTTGTTTATCAGTCTCTTCTGTTCCGCTTTCTATTCTGCTCTCTCTCTCTCTCTCTCTCTTCATCTTTATGTCTTTTTTGCCATTCTTTCCTGCTTCTTTTTCTATTTTGCTTCAAAGTAGAGTAATGTCAAAAGTTAAGTTTCTCTCTCTCTCTCTCTCTCTCTCTCTCTCTCTCTCTCTCTCTCTCTCTCTCTCTATGTCCTTTTTGCCATTCTCTCCCGTTTCTCATTTTATTTTGCTTCACAACAGATCCTCAATACAACTAGAGCAATGTCAAAAGTAAGATCTCTCTCTCTCTCTCTCTCTCTCTCTTTCTCTCTCTCTCTCAGTACCAGCAACATTCCTTTCTGATATCACCACCTGAACGTCGAATGACATCGGAAATGGCTCAGAAAGCGGGCTGGTTGGTTGTCATTCCATTTTTTGATTCCCATTCCATTTCTGATTCCCATCCCACGGTCGTATTCATTCCTAACTGACGGCGATAGCACGGATGATGCTGATGGTGCTGATGACGCCGATAGAGATGATGGAGAAGGTATTTTTCCCCCCATTTTCATCCCTTGCTTTCAGCTTACATTTTTTTGTATCTTGCGGCGTATGGCAATGATTCATCTCTGCGTATAATCTTGCCATCGGGGTGTGTTACCATTTTCTTCGTATGGTGAGGAGATACGATACGTGTATCGAATTGAATGTAGAATATAGGCCAAAGGCAAGCACTGGGACCTAAGCGGTCATTCAGGGCTGAAACGGAAATTGAAAGTAGAAGGTTTGAAAGGTGTAACAGGAGGAAAACCTCGATGTTGGAGAGGCTGGAAAGAAAGATGGAAGAAAGAGAATATGAAAGGAGGTACAGTAAAAGGAACGAAAGGGGTTGCAGCTAGGGGCCATAGAAGGCACGCTACAAAGAACCTTAAGCAATGCCTACAGTGTACGCGTGAGGTGCACTGACGGCACTAGCCCCCTACGGGAGATACGTGTATCGGTCTTGTATCAGTTCAGTGACGAGAATACCTCTTATGAAAGTTGAAACTGAGGGAAGAAATTGGTAGTTTTCTAGGATAATAATATGAAGCACCGTTCTGAATCACTAGGATGGATGCAAACCAATGCTTCATTTATGTCCATACAGTGACTTTTAATACATACGGACCCATCCCAGCATCTTCGCAGTTCTCTCTCTCTCTCTCTCTCTCTCTCTCTCTCTCTCTCTCTCTCTCTCTCTCTCTCATCTTAAAGGGTTAAAAATTTCCAGCAGCTACTGTCCTTACTGGAACCTATCAGATATGATTTATGATTAACAAATACATACTTTTTTTTTTTGCCCAATAAAAAATATTGTGGCAAAAGGAACTTGTACACAAAAGACATCTTGCTTCCATTAGTGGTAACCCCTCCAAGCACTGACATGACACAATGTACCCTAACTTCAGTGATTAAAAGATCAACGTTAGTCAAGCATTTAAAGAACTAACTCAAAAAGTACAATTTGTTGCGAAAATGACTAATATACCCCGGGTATATTTCTGATGTGCGCCGAGAAAATTCATATTGAACAGGGCAAAATCCAACGTACCAAAGAGAACGATTAATATCCACAAAATCATATACACAAGGAGGGTATGGGAGGCATGACACATCCACCCTCCTCCTGCAAACCTGTTTGTCCACCCAGGGTGGGGGCGGGGTAGGCAGAGGATCGTGAGGATAGGGAGACATGACAGGCAGCGCCGGGTTCCAGCGCAGCGTAGCGCACGCCATCAAGCCTGTTTCAAAACGATACCCGATAAAGATAAATTGAGGAATATAGAAAGAAAACAAGGGAAATGGAACGCTCGTCCGGCTGATGCGCAGTCTTTTAAAAAGACAATTCTTCTCAGTCAAGAGGAGATTTTTCATTCCGTGGGACACTGGTTCTCCCGACAGGAAAAAAAGGGAGAGGCAGGGAACAGAAAGAAGCAAATAAATAGGAAAAATAAGAGGAAAAATTTAATACGGAACATGAAGATATTGGTTTTCACTATACAAAGCAACTCTTACTTGAGAGGTTAAGAAATCTCTCTCTCTCTCTACATGCATGTATGTACGTATTATGTGTGTATGTCTGTATATTTAGTGATCAAGTTCACAAAAGGACAGACGAATACTTTAAGCTCTGTATATATTTGTATAAACAGATTTCGTCTTTATAATCAAGACAACTAGCGTGGAGCTAACTGTATATGTATATATGTATATAAATATAGACAGAGAGATATAGAAACAGATACAAATATAGATACAGACATCAATATATATACGGAGACATTGATGGTACGTAAGTAATTCTGCCAATGCACCGCACTCATGTGTGGCCCACGCTGCCGTACCTCAGTTTAGCCGCCAGGGTCGGCAGCGGAGGTTGAGCCACACAATTATATAAATATATACACTAGGGTATTCTAAATTTTCTTGTTTAAGATTTTGTGACTGTCTCCGCCACAGCTAATTACCGTCAGCTAGGTGTTACACACGAAAAATTAATATGTAGATATGAATTACTCAATAAAACGAGGTTATTTGTATGTGTATATATATGTGTGTGTATATATATAAATGACTAAAAAAATATTTTCTGTTAATACACAATACACGATACACAATAAAGGTAGCACATAAAAATACCAAGAGGGTAGAAATTATAGCGTTGTATTTCGAAGACAACTATCCGTACCACTTAATCCATTACCTGTCCGTTGAGGGAGACATACATACATACATATACATACATACATGTATATATATATATATATATATATATATATATATATATATATATATATGTATGTATGTGTGTTGTATATTATGAGATTAGAAATACAAACATGAAACCATCGACTCCTGACCCAAAAGACCTGACAACCGGATTGAACATCAACTACGATGAAAATTGATGTGCATCAACTATGAAGACGAACGACCTTGGTAGACCGTCCGTCTCAATCGGCTATCTAGCACATGACTGATGACGTACAAGACAGCCGCCAGCGAGACTACCTACGAACTGCCCATCCAAGGAAATTCTCAGTCAGGTATGAAGATTTAATATAGTCAAATTTCCTCGATGCATTTATTTGCATTTTGTCACTCTAAAGCAAGTAGATCTTATCAATTGAAGTTATCTCTCCCACACACCCCGTCTCTCTCTCTCTCTCTCTCTCTCTCTCTCTCTCTCTCTCTCTCTCTATATATATATATATATATATATATATATATATATATATATATATATATATATATATATATATATATATATATATATATATATATGTGTGTGTGTGTGTATGAATATACAGTATATACATTTTCATATATATATATATATATATATATATATATATATATATATATATATATATATATATATATATATATATGTATACACAAACAAACACACATATATATATACATAACAGGCGAAGTCATAGCAACGAATAACTGACTCTCTCTCTCTCTCTCTCTCCAAATACCAACGTAGTCAGCTTCCCGATGAGGTAATGATTGTCACTGACGTGAAGACTCAGGAATGAGTAGCCTGTCATTAAACGCTCAATTCCCCCACCCACCTTTCTCTCTCTCTCTCTCTTAGTAGTCAAACACTATTCTATCTACGCTTCCCAGGTACATTTATTCCATTAGCGAAGGACCCAGCCTCCGAATTTCGGGCAATGCGAAGGCAAACCCGGTACCTTCATGTAGGATGCAAATACATCGCTTGTAATAACGTCTCTCTCTCTCTCTCTCTCTCTCTCTCTCTCTCATTAAAGGGAAACAGTCCTTAATGCATCGACTGCGAAGCGTTGATGTATTTGCAGGGAGGTTTAGTAAGGTTATTACAAGCTGTGATTTTGAGATTCGTGGAGTTTCACGGTTTTTTAACATTAAGTATCAATACTTTTTAGTTTTCTGTACAAGAAAACTATTGTGAAGGCTTTGTCTGTCCGTCCGCACTTTTTCTGTCCGCCCTCAGATCTTAAAAACTACTGAGGCTAGAGGGCTGCAAATTGGTAAGTTGATCATCCACCCTCCAATCGTCAGACATACCAAATTGCAGCCCTCTAGCCTCAGTAGTTTTTTATTTTATTCAAGGTTAAAGTTAGCCATACTCGTGCGTCTGGCAACGATATAGGACAGGTCACCACCGGGCCGTGGCTGGAAGTTTCATGGCCGCGGCTCATACAGAATTATACCGAGACTACCGAAAGATAGATCTAATTTCAGTGGCCTTGACTATACACTGTAGCGGCTGTACAGAAAACTCGATTGCGCCGAAGAAACTTCAGAGCATATTTTACTTGTTTTTAATACGAAAGCGACTGGGATGGGATATTGAAAGGCAACGTCCACACCAATGAGGGATTGTGTTACCCTTCCCGACGGCCTCCCAAAATATTTTTTTTTTTATAAATTCCACTTCATACGTGAAAAAATAAAACGACAAATCGATCATTTCGTCGATACTGTCCTGATAATTCCAAGACAAAATGTAATGTTATATGTTGTGTATAATGTTTTCATAATAGTTTATATTATGAAATTAAACTGATACAATAAGAAACTCAATATCCACAAGCCTCTTGGTAAGTGGCGCATTTTTTAATGTATCACTCACCAACTCGAGAGTTAACCGATGTGGCCAGAATATGTTCGGGTCGTTTCCTTATCAATCACGGGACTTTCTACAGTCTTCCGTGATTCGCATTATTCCTATTACTAATCAACATTTTGCTTCATCAGCTGTCACCTGCGAATTCCATTTGATTTATCGTATTTCTCTCTCTCTCTCTCAATGTCAAGGTATGTTACTTCTAAAAGAGTAAAAACAATGAATAAAACGTGGGCTGCAGGGAGAGAGAGAGAGAGAGAGAGAGAGAGAGAGAGAGAGAGAGAGAGAGAGAGAGAGAGAGGGCACAGCACTAGGACCTACCAAACTATCTAGGCACTTTCATTGTAATCTGTATAGACAAAAAAATCCTAACTGAGAGAGAGAGAGAGAGAGAGAGAGAGAGAGAGAGAGAGAGAGAGAGAGAGACTAAAACCTACAAGCTCTTTCAAGCACTTCCACTGTTATCTGTAGAGACAAAAAAAAAAAGAGAATCCTAACTGGAAGACTCTGAACGCCCCAAACATCTGGATGAAACTTCACGAGGGATACCGCAGGGGAAGGGAAATCGAATTTCCCCGACATCCATTCCGATTTATTTTTCTCGACTTCCCCCACTCACTCCACCCGAGGACGCCATAATGTATTCGTAAAATGTCAGAATTCTCATACAATGTCAGAATTCTCGTACAATGTCAGAATATCGCAGCAGAGTAAACGTTTCTCTTCCAAGTTCTGCAGAAATTCTGAAATGGTTCAGAGGGCATACGATCTA
>NC_089786.1:52567194-52577194 GCF_040412425.1 Macrobrachium rosenbergii | reverse complement strand
ATTATGTTCACAAATTCACACTGAACAAGGTCAAAGTCTTGTTAACCCACTAAGAAAGCTTCAGGAGAATTTAGGTAACAAAAAAAAATGCAATAAAAGAAGCAGAGTCAAATGAAAAAAAGTTAAAAAATAATTTTGTATGAAACTCTCAGCCACGGCCCACGAAACTCTCAGCCGCGGCCCATAAAACTTTCACCCACAGCCCGGTGGTGGCCTGTGTTGACGGCACCTACAGCGGTGCCAGACGCACAATTATGGCTAAATTTAACCTTAAATCAAATAAAAACTACTGAGGATAGAGGGCTGCAATTTGGTATGTTTGGTGATTGGAGGGTGGGTGATCAACATGCCAATTTGCAGCCCTCTAGCCTCAGTGGTTTTTAAGATCTGAGGGTGGACAGAAAAGAGTGGGGACGGACAGACAAATAGCCATCTCTATAATCGTTTCTTTTACAGAAAACTAAAATATAAACAATCGACCAAACATATTCTATTCAATGAGGAAAGGCCTTCCGGCTTCTCGGCTACTTTATGGGGATGAGGTGGCCAGCTCCATGCCCTAACAAATATTACCGTCACATAACGGAAGTTCAAAAATAAAACAGTGAGAGACGAGAGGAAGACAGAGAGATACAATGATCCCCATTCGGCAGTTCTGTAAAAGTTTGGCTAAGATATTTTACTTTCACATTAATACAAACACAAAAAAAGGTTTCATTTTAAGGAAAAATTTGTATATGATTTTAACAAATACTTCTCAGTTCCTTAACATAATTTCATATATATATATATATATATATATAATATATATATATATATATATATATATATATATACATATACATATACATACATATATAAATTATATATATAATGTATACATGTATACCTATGGTTATATATCTATATATATACATACATATATATATTATATATATATATATATATATATATATATATATATATATATATATATATATATATATATATATGTGTGTGTGTGTGTGTGTGTGTGTGTGTGTGTGTGTGAGAGAGAGAGAGAGAGAGAGAGAGAGAGAGAGAGAGAGAGAGAGAGAGAGAATCTAAAGCATAAAAGATAAACAAACTTAATTACAGCATGCTCATGTACTCGAATAAAACTGTCATATATATACACTCCCATCAATTCGCACTTAGAAACCCATAAAAGGGTCAACTTCAAGCCGATATCACTCCTTCCTTCCTTCCTTCCTTCCTTCCTAAGGCACTCCCTGACCTCGTAAAAGAAGAGAGAGAGCATCTTGGAGCATCCCATAAAAGCCTTTATTTACGAGCAATAAAAGATCTGAAAGACGCCAAATTGCTTTTTGAAGGGGAGATGAAACGGCCAATATCTAATTATTCAAATGCCAGACACAGGCGCCTGAAGTGGTGGGGAATGCTGGTATAATTTGATAAGCATTGGTTGGAGTCTTTCAGTCAATATCTTATTATTCACATGGCAAAAGTAGGTGCCTGGAAGCATTTTCACCGAGATGTAATCGTGTTCCGGGGCCTTTCACTGCAAGAAGCAGGACGCCATTTCTTAAAAGCTAACCATGGAATTTTCTTTAAAATAATCTCATTATGTTTCCCACAGCCAAATTACTCTGGAGGGTCTAATTTAACCCAACCTAACCATAACCTAACCTAACCTAACTCAACCTAACCTAAACCCAACCTAACCTAACCCAAACCTAACCTAACCCAACCTAACCTAACCTAACCTAAACCCAACCTAATCTAAATCAACCTAACCTAACCTAAACCCAACCTAACCTAACCCAGCCTAACCTAACCTAACCTAACCCAAACCCAACCTAACCTAACCCAACCTAACCTAACCTAAATCAACCTAACCTAACCTAACCTCACCCAACCCAACCTAACCTAACCTAACTTAACGTAACCTAGGGACCTGGAAAAAAAAACTGGGGCTGGTGCAATACTAGCATACATCTCAGGAACTTGTTGGCTGGAAAACTTCTATAAATGCTCAGGTAATGTGATAGGTGGACCACGCCTTCTGTTTCACGTGGGACATGAACTGTATAACATCAAGATTTTGTACTGAAATTCGATAATGACTTAGCTAGGAAAATTATTTCTAAGCGTCCAAGGAATATTACGGGTGTTATAACTGAATCGAAACCCATTATATTATTTCAGAGATTTAGTCATTTATATCAAAGTCTTGATGGGGCGTCTTATCAACGTTTGACAGAGACATCACATCAAAACAAACTATAATTACTGTATGCATTTCCGTTTATCATTATTATTATTATTATAACGTCAATAGGTTAAAATTTATTGACTTTCAGGGATCGCCCTATGTATCTGTTCTCATTTCAAAGGCGAAAACTAGGGCAAAGATATGTTGGAGAAGTCGGACAGCTAAGCAGAAAGACACCAACACGAAGCAAGAGTGGACCTGAAAAGGTAGAAGGCAGTGCACCTGGAGCCTATGCCACCAACCCTACTTCTTCCTGAATTTCCCTTTGCCTTCTTTTACCTCTTCCTAATGAACACCAGAAAATTCTTTGGAAGCTTGAATTTCAAGTCAGTGGCCCCTTTGGTGGGCTTGTTCCATATGAATAGAGTTCACCTTCTGAATAATAATAATAATAATAATAATAATAATAATAATAATAATAATAATAATAATAATACTCTACAATCTCCTACAGCTGTTAACCAGCCCAGACGCCGCCTAGCACTCTACCATCTAGGGAGACCCGCGTCTGAGGCAAATTTCGTTTCCCATAAACATTATCTAGACCGCCGTAGCCAGCATCCACAAAAGGAAACTGTATAGGAAATGAGAAATACGTCCACGGAAATATACTCACATACTCCCAGGTTCGGGGTGGAAAATCTCTCTGTTGGGAAATGGGTTTATATAAACGTGTGTGAGTCTATCTATCTCTCTCTCTATCTATCTATCTATCTATATCTATATATATATATATATATATATATATATATATATATATATATATATATATATATATATATATATGACTGTGAAGTATTTTCTGTTAAAACGGAATTCCATCCAATGTAAGGAGCCCATAAAAAAGGCAAAATGTAGAAAATAAAAATGCTACATTTCAGAGACCAAACTGTCTCTCTCCTCAGGCAAAGTAACGGTCTCTGAAATATAGCATTTTTTTCTACATTTTGGCGTTTTGATGGGCTCCTTCTATTTGATATATGTATATATATGTATATAAACTTTCACACATACTTGTATAGATATTTACACACAGGACGTCCAACTGCAAGGGGCGGCCATGATTATGTAGGATATGGACGTAAATGACTCAGGTTACAGTGTCAGTAAGCCATTCAAATAATATTTCGGATATTTAGGATAACATAGTACGTTCTGAACCTAAAGGAATTTCCTTTGACAGGTAAAAGGCTATTTATAGCTTTGTTGTGATAAAATCAACATTTAATAATAATAATAATAATAATAATAATAATAATAATAATAATAATAAAAATAATAACAATAATAATAACAACTTACATTTCAAAAATCGTTCCTAAACGAACCTAACAAAACTGCAATTTTCAATTGCTTTTTCCAGACACCTTTACAAGATAAGACAGACAGAGAGAGAGAGAGAGAGAGAGAGAGAGAGAGAGAGAGAGAGAGAGAGAGAGAGAGAGAAGGCATCTTAAACTTCACTGTAAATTCTTGGTCAGTAAATTGTCGAGGAAAGCGAAAGTCTTGAACTGAAGTCTTGGCTGGCGCCACAAACTTCCCCCTCCCCCTCCCTCTCCTCCTCCCCCTCCCCTCATACCCACCCTGGGGACCTCTGACTTTAAAAGATGACTTCTGGAGTCTAACAGATACTGAAAGCATCCAGCATGAAAAAAACATTAATTTAAAAGAGTATAAACCCCACAGCCCTAGCTCTCTCTCTCTCTCTCTCTCTCTCTCTCTCTCTCTCTCTCTCTCTCTCTCTCTCTCTCTCTCTCTCTCTCTCTCTCTCTATTAATCATACAGCGCTGTAGAAATTGTAGATTTCGCGTTGCTGAGGAATTTCTGCAGAATTCTTGAGGAACTAAACTTCCTGTAATGTATTCAAGATTTCCTGGGATGAAATGAGTATGAAACGTACTGAAGAGTTTAATATGATGATGAAGGGTGCATACGTTTCCTTCCACAAACACAAACACAAACACACACACACACGCACGCACACACACACACACACACACACACACACATATATATATATATATATATATATATATATATATATATATATATATATATATATATATATATATATATATATATATATAAATTTACCATATATACATGAACATATACAATTAACTTTCCATATATACAATTATATATATATATATATATATATATATATATATATATATATATATATATATATATATATATAATATATAACTTCTTACATGAATATCTTCAAATTCAAATAAATTCACCAAAAAAAAAAAACACAACACATCAAAAAATAAGTCAAATAAAAAAAATAACACATCCCTCCACTTGCGTAACCCATTGTTGTAAAAACAACGATACAGAAATAAATTTTTGGGAAGGCGGAAAAGAGTAAAATGGAAAAAGGAAAGCAAAAAAGAAAAAGTTGAGTAATGGCGGAAGCCTCCAGAAATGGCGACTTTCAAAATGTCGTTTCCTTTCTGCCGAGAAGAATGAGTCCTTGTCATGAAAAGCCTGTTCTTGTAAGTGAAAGTACCCCGCCTGCATAAAAGGAGAGAGAGAGAGAGAGAGAGAGAGAGAGAGAGAGAGAGAGAGAGAGAGAGAGAGAGAGAGAGAGAGAGAGAGAGAGGAGAGAGAGCGAGAGAGAGAGAGAGAGAGAGAGAGAGAAATTTTCTCATGTAATGAAATATTTGGCTTCCTGATGGTAGCCCGTTATCTTATCTTATTTGTTGATATTTATCTTATTTTTTTCAGTTATTTCTCTTCTTAGCCTTTTTGTTATCTGCTACTTTTTTAGGATGAAGTTGCTAGCCCAGTGCTCTTCTTCGTCCTAGTCGGCAATCACCACAGTTATCTCACTGCCTGGTACATCCACCCTCTCTTAGGCTACCCTAGCTTTTGACGGCACGGCAAAATTAGCAATACAGATGACTCCTCAACAAAATATGGAAATATATAAATAAATAAATATAAATAAATAAAAATGTAAATAAATAAATAGCGTGATTTCCAGTCCTTTACATACAAGAATTCTTTATTGACTGATTGATTTATTTAATTATTTATCCCTATCTCTACTGAAGCATTTCAGCGGAAGTGCATTCCGCTGAAATGGAAAGCTTCGATATTTGTATCTAATTAACTTCTGAACTTTGAAAACAATCCAAACAAGTGTGAAAAAAATGCTAACTAGATTATCACTCATTCGAGACACCTAATGAGAGAGAGAGAGAGAGAGAGAGAGAGAGAGAGAGAGAGAGAGAGAGAGAGAGAGAGAGTCATTAAGTCCTCTGAACATATTGCCGTAATGAACATCACCTAGGAATGTTTGCTCAATACGAGAGAGAGAGAGAGAGAGAGAGAGAGAGAGAGAGAGAGAGAGAGAGAGAGAGAGAGAGTCATTAAGTCCTTTGAACATGGAAATAACATCATTTACGAATGCTCGTTCAATAAATACTTTCTCCTACTGAGAGAGAGAGAGAGAGAGAGAGAGAGAGAGAGAGAGAGAGAGAGAGAGAGAGAGAGAACAATTTATTCAGTCAAAAGAACATCATCATAATCAAAATCATCGAGGCATCCTCGTACCTTCAGTCTGACAAAAATACAAAAACATTATGGACTAAATTAACGTATATCTACAGATACTTGAATTTCATTAATAACCTACAAAAATATACATAGAATGACGCAAAGGCGCTATGAAATGAACTATGAACTTCAAGATTCACTAATATTTTGTTGAGATACAGTTTTCATAGAAAATATTAAATAGTATTTCAGAATGAAACAGAAAAATATCTGAAGGCAGCACCTCTATAAATACTCTTAAATTTACGGTTTTCGATTATTTTGAGACATGGCTAGGTTTCATCAACAAAATATGGTAAACCTAGAGTCATCCATGGCACAGGTACTTCTCCTGTAATGGGACCGGAGTGGATAAAGGCACGAGACCCGCAACCCCACCCCTTGTGAAAATCTGCAAGCAAACTTAAGGCCTTGGTATGAAATTGGTTTCGGAGAAACGTCAAATAATAAAACACAAACTTAAAAATACGAAGAGACGTTGAAAGGAGAAGAAAGACGCACAGGAATTAGGCGAGACAATAAGAAGAGGTAAGATTAAGGCACCGAAACTCTATCCTAAAAGCAAAATGGGCCCCCTAATGAGGACAAACAACCTTCTTTACCTGGAGTGTCGTGTTTCAGTCTGAGGTTCCAACCGATGATTGCTCCTTTCAAGTCCAAACGCATTACGAGATCAAATATCTGCCCTGGAAACACTCACTCGATATATATCAATCTGTTCTGTCACTACGCACATACACACAGACTCAGCAAGAGACCTGGGTTTAATCCCACGGAAGGGGAAACGACTCTCGGATTAATCCATTGGTCCTACGTTAAACTAAACGATGATTTGTGTACCTGGTTGTTGTTTAACTGTTGCAAGTTGCAGCCAGGGTAAAAAAAATGCCCGGGGGCTAGCTACTTCACCTAAAAACATTATATATTTGTATACGTATTCATATATGCTGACGTGTATTTTGAAGAATATAAATATACCTGCAATTTTTCTTTCTCTAAAACGACTATGCATAATTTATGTTTTTACAGTGAAACTATACCTAATATTTTGTTAAATTAAGAAAAATAAGCTTTAAGAAGAATGCGAAGTCAATTGACAGGATAACAGTGAGAAATGAAACCACTGGAAGAACTACAAAAGTTCCACATGAATATCAGATAAGGATCAAAAGTAAATGGAGATGGCTTGGACATGTCATACGCACCAGGAGAGTTGGGAAACCCAGACCTATGCTTGGAAGAGAGCTATGAGAAGAGGCGCTACGGATGAGTGGAGATTTGTGAAAGGGCAGATGAGCTACAGAGTTTCACACAGAGCCTGTAGGTCAGGCGGAGATATATGATATATATATATATATATATATATATATATATATATATATATATATATATATATATATATATATATATATATATATATATATATATATATATATATATATTTCACCTCCGTACCATTTCACATAAACGGAAGCAAAAGACAATGTATAAACGACACAAATGAATCATCTTCTTAAAAATTCCTCCTTAATCCCACGAATTTCTAAGGATGCCACTCGCTTACGCTCCGGGAATGTGAGATGCTCAGTCATACGAAATATGTAAGAGGCTCCTTCTATACAGAAGGACCCGAGGAGAACCACCATCCTCCCCCACCTCAAAAAAAAAAACGCAAGAAAAAACCCACTGAGGTATAAGAAGGAATGGGCACTTTTCTTTCCGTTCCAAAAATGTTATCGATGATTTTCAGTCATTTTACTTTGTGGTTCTACCGAGTCTTCATTACTTCCGAAATGAGGATCATATTTGTACACATAGGATATACAGAATACAGAATATATAGAATTACAGAATTAAGGCCTAAGGCCTATGAGGTCATTCAGCGCTGAGAGGGAAACTGACAGTAAAAAAGGTCTGAAAGGTATAACAAGACGGTTAAGGAAAGTAAGATGGACGAAAGAGAATATGAACGGAGGTACAGTAAAAGGAACGAAAGAGGTTGCAGCTAGGGGTCATGGAAGTCACCCTGCAAAGACCCTTAAGTAATGCCTATACAGTGCGCCACAAGAGGTGCACTGACGGCACTAACACCCCCCCCACCCCACCAAGGGGTGATCATATTTGTGATCAACAAGACCTTCGCATGATCTGACAAGGAAAATAGAAATCATTTCGGGATTTATAAAATTTGGACGCCAGACCCATTGGCATACATTATGAGTGGATGATAATTTCTTCCCAAAAAATCACCAGTTACAAACTTGCTACCGATTTTAGGAGTCGGGAATGAGCGGCCCACAAAGGTCAAAGTGGCACCCAAAAATAATTAGGTACATTAAAAATATCACTATTGCTACTGACATTACAAATAATACTAAATAAATAATTAACTATTACAAGAACCACAACATAATAAACGATATGTAAAGCACAAAATAAGTTAAGAAAATGTAGATATGAACCAGCGCGCCAAAAAATACCATCCAATATCAACAAAAGTAAAATCCTTACCTAACTCGGGTTTGCCTACGGTGCCAAGGGCTACGCTAACCACCCCCCCCCCCCCAAAAAAAAACTCTCCCACCCTGCTAACACACAAAAAAAAAACAGATCAAATTAGCAGAGAGCCTCTGAATTATCTCACGAACTAAAAAGCGAGACAAACGTCAGTCACACTCGATTTCCTGAGGGCCGTTTGTCCTGCTTCTATCCGATTTGTTTTCATTTTGGGTCCTTGAAGGATAGGTCATCATTCCTGAAGGCAGAAAGTGGAAGTAGTTTTATAAATGTTTTTGTAATAGAGTTGTGTATATATATATATATATATGTATATGTATATATATATATATATATATATATATATATATATATATATATATATATATATATATATATATATATATATAGAGAGAGAGAGAGAGAGAGAGAGAGAGAGAGAGAGAGAGAGAGAGAGAGAGAGAGAGAGAGAGAGAGAGCGAGCGAGGAAACAGTGCCAAATTGTGTTTGTAAACGAGTTTAATATACATACATACATACACACACATGTATATTATATGTGTGTGCGTATGTGTGTATATGTGTGTATATGTACACGTAGATGAACGTAAAGTTTCAAGGTAAGAAAAGGAAATACACGAAATATTACAAAACGAACATTCTGTGGGCTACAAAAGAAAGTAGTCCACCTACAACAATTCTAAGCGACAAACTTTTAGTGTAAACGACAAACTGTCAAACTTTGTGAGAGAGAGAGAGAGAGAGAGAGAGAGAGAGAGAGAGAGAGAGAGAGAGAGAGAGAGAGAGAGTGTCCTGAAAGTTCCTTAATTTCAGATTAGTTGTTCCTTGGCCGTATATCCAAATCACTTCTTGATCCATCATACAGTATTAGATATCTAAAATCGGACATTCACAGAATTTAGCTCATACAACACGGGACGTAAAACTGCTTTCCTACGCTTCTTGAATTTCGTCAAAACTCCTTTCGCCTGTTCTCACCACATACTCAAACCACCTCAAGATGATCTTAGCCTCTGCAGGTTACTTTTACACTACGATATTAAACAAGTAAAAAATGCGCCGAAGTTTCTTGGGCGCTATCGGGTTTTCTGTACAGCCGCTACAGAGAATAATCAAGGCTACCGAAAATAGATCTATCTTTCCGTGGTCTCGGTATAATGCTGTATGAACCGCGGCCCATGAAACTTTAATCACGGTCTGGCGGAGGCCTATCCTATATCGTTGCCAGAAGCACGATTATGGCTAAATTTAACCTTCAATAAAATGAAAACTACTGAGGCTAGAGGACTGCAATTTGGTTATGTCTGATGATTGGAGGGCGGATGATCAACATACCAATTTGCAGCCCTCTAGCCTCAGTAGTTTTTAAGATCTGAGGGCGGACAGACAAAGCCGGCACAATAGTTTTCTTCTACAGAAAACTAAAGCAAAAAGAGGCTATTCTCCTACGAGAAAAACAAGCTATTCAAATCAGCCTTGACTGTCACATAAAATCCACAAAAAAAAAAGAAGAGATAATTTATTATGCACGTACGATTTTTCAAGCGCATCCTTAATGGAAATTTTCATTTTACCATTTCACCCATTTTTATCAGCTTGCTTCAGCTCACAGAACCTGATGGAAAATATGATAAAAATGAAGGAATATGTCAGGATTTG
>NC_089786.1:52547194-52562194 GCF_040412425.1 Macrobrachium rosenbergii | reverse complement strand
CGCCTTCACAATCCAGTGCATGTATTTGACACATCCCCAACCTGCCACATTCAAAGGTCGTTTAACTGACTACATACAATCAACTCCTTTGATACTTATCGTACATCTGGAACAACAAATCGTGCAAGAAAATGAACAAGTTTTGATTACTGAGAATCGTACAGAAAAAAAAAAAAACTTAAAACTTCACTCGCTATTCTGTTCGTTTGCGTTTGCAGATTGCGTGCTAAGGCAAAGTGAAGCCTTGGTTTTATTTTAACGGGGACTCCTCCTTTGATCTTGGTAAGAATTACCAGCCGTCAGTAATGGACGGGAGACGTGCACTTTCAGCCGGTCTGTAACGGTTGTTCTGCCGCTGGTCGTTCAATGGGGCATTAAAGCACGTGCCAACATCGAGATCAAAATTGAGAAGGCAATGAGAGAGAGAGAGAGAGAGAGAGAGAGAGAGAGAGAGAGAGAGAGAGAGAGAGAGAGAGAGAGTCATCAGGAATAAACTGAGAAGGCAGAAATCTGATAATGAGAGAGAGAGAGAGAGAGAGAGAGAGAGAGAGAGAGAGAGAGAGAGAGAGAGAGAGAGAGAGTCATCAAGAATTAAAATGAAAAGGTAGAAATCTGATAATGAGAGAGAGAGAGAGAGAGAGAGAGAGAGAGAGAGAGAGAGAGAGAGAGAGAGAGAGACTATATTCCTTAAACAATATCAAAAGTTAACAATTCATTTTACCTTCAATAGACATAAATCTTCCAGAGTAAGATCACTCCCCCAACTGTAAGGCACACCCCCCATCTTCCGAATATCGACCAACCCGCATTCCCTAACAAGCAAAAAAAAAAAATTGAAAAAAAAAAAGTTATCTAACTTCTGCATAAAAAAATATTCAACTTCCTCACCAACCTTAGCCTAGTTCTGCAGTCCCAAAAACTAAATCCTTAAAAGAACTAACCCCCGCCCCCGGCCCTCCTCACCAGAGACTCGTCTCCTGTTCTCCTCACCAGGGAAAAAAATTAGAATGTTTAAGCCTGAAGGATAGAATGATGAGTCATTATACACGGCCTCGTCGCTACATATAGCACAGTCTCCTTGAGACTGACTTCTTTTGCTGTATTTAGCAGAGGTCGTTGTTCTCCTATTGCAAAAACAAGGAGTAAAAAATGGGCCGAATTTTCTGTACAGCGTGTAATGCTGTATGAGCCGCGGCCCATGAAACTTTAACCACGGTCCGGTGGTTGCCTGTCCTATAGCGTTGCCAGACGCAAGATTATGGCTAACTTTAACCTTAAATAAAATAAAAACTACGAAGGCTAGAGGGCTGCAATTTGGTATGTTTGATGATTGGAGGGTGGATGATCAACGTACCAATTTGCAGCCCTCTAGCCTCAGTGGTTTTTAAGATCTGAGGGCGGACAGAATAAAGTGCGGACGGACAAACAAAGACGGCACCATAGTTTCCTTTTACAGAAAACTAAAGGGGACTTGTAATGGACGACACGAAAAGGCTTATTTCCACAGATTTCTTTCTAGGAAATTCCGCCAAGTAAATATATTGGTGAAGAAAATCTCTCTCTCTCTCTCTCTCTCTCTCTCTCTCTCTCTCTCTCTCTCTGACCTAATTACCAAGGTCTCACTGACACCTACTGCTGCTAATACGAGACTTCAAAGATTTGTTGTGAGTCTCTAAGCAGCGATCTACGGGGTGAGCTTGCAAGCCTCAGTACTGAAGCTGAATTGAACTGTATTATATTATTATTACTATATATAATCCTCAAACTTGTCGGAGGTGATATCTAGTAGACGCGGTCATTCTCTACCAACAACTTTGCATGAATGAATTTATTAGGAAAAAACAGATGAAATATGGTTTGGCCATGTGGAGGGAATGGAAGATAAGAGGACAATAGGTTGGTATAAAAAGCTAAAGACGAGGATTTCAAGGATTATCTGAAAGAAGGAGCCTCATCCTTCAGGAAGCACAGAAGACAGAATGATATTAGTGAATCTTGTCACTACCTTTCACCAACAGGAGAACTGACTCTCCTCATAATTTTTTCTCTAAGGAAAAAGAAACCATTTCCAGACGTTTGGCAGCCGAGAAGCCCCCGAGAGAGAGAGAGAGAGAGAGAGAGAGAGAGAGAGAGAGAGAGAGAGAGAGAGAGAGAGAGAGAGAGAGAGAGAGAGAGAGAATCTGAAATTCTAATCACAAAACTTCATGCGTCCTCCAGTCTTTATGGAAGAAATTCCCATATTCGAGCACAATGGACTTACCCATTCCACTTACCATCCCATTCCGTGACAGACGGACAGACGGACAGGGAACATCACAAGAATATCCTTTACCTCCACGCAGTAAGGATTACCTAAGCAGGGCCTTCCAGTTATCAATTAAGCCTCAGTTCAACCGACCAAAGTCGACTGAAAACCACGTACACAATTCACTGATTTGGTCAGCAGAGGAAAAATGGCTTTCCCAGGAAAATTATAGTAATTCCAATGAATATATGTATATGTATATACATATATACTTATATGTGTATATATATATACATATACATATACTATATATACATATATATAATATATATATATATATATATATATATATATATATATATATATATATATATATATATATATATATATATAGCAAACAACCCATGTTTATACCCGGAAATAGCAGATGGGTCTGCCCCATTGTTTTTACCTTTCTGATGCCTTTCATCCGAATGTTCCCCTTTTAACCCACTGCCCTATCTCACTCACACACTTGGGAAACTGTCTCTGTTCTGCCACTCCCTGGAAAAAGCTGACGCAAGCATAACTACTGCAATTTCCGGCTGAATTCCTGAATTGACTCTCATTTCTTGACTGCGCAATCATCATCTCCAGTCTGATGAAAGCATCAAACAGAATAGTAAGACTCTTTTTCTTGCTCTTTTATATTTTTCAGATTCTGGGGAATCGACACCTTTTCTCTGCTGCACGATTTCCGACGCCAGATGTACGATAAAACCCCCATGCGTGAACGTAAAGACTACTCGTCAGATTTATTCCGAATTTTGAAAAATCGTTGACACATCGGAGCCGTAGATAATGACAGCAAGCAGATACAGCGAATGTCATCACTGTCAGCGTTTCTTAACGAGAGAGAGAGAGAGAGAGAGAGAGAGAGAGAGAGAGAGAGAGAGAGAGAGAGCAACAACAACTGTCAAACTCAGCTGAGAAATCTCTGTCGTCAGCTTTCTCTTCCTCTAGCAGTTTTGAGTGAAAACAAAACCTCTCCCAGACGTTTGTCAGCTGGGAGAATGTTCTAAAGGACATCTGCAATTCATATCACCTGATCTGACAGATGCTGCCTTCTTCGTGCAAGGGGTTCCTACTTTCTTGCACTACGAAGGATTTACACATTCACCTTGCCACTTCGCCCCTAGAGAGAGAGAGAGAGAGAGAGAGAGAGAGAGAGAGAGAGAGAGAGAGAGAGAGAGAGAGAGAGAGAGAGTTTTCTCCTTTCCGATATCCCGAAACTCTTAATCAAATTAGAGATTTGATCTGAATCTCATTATTATTAATTATAGTGACAAATGAAATGAGTGATTACCCTTGTTAAAAGGATATGTGTATATAAACAGAGAGAGAGAGAGAGAGAGAGAGAGAGAGAGAGAGAGAGAGAGAGAGAGAGAGAGAGAGAGAGAGAGAGAGAGCGAATTGCGTTGATGGGAAAAAATTAAGACTAAAACCTTAAGAAGTAACTTATTACAGATCCTTATACTTGCATATATATATATATATATATATATATATATATATATATATATATATATATATATATATACATATATATATATTTATACAATTTACCAGCAACACACATAAGTAAAAAGAAAAACAAAAAGTATTACAGAAACTCGCTGGTTAAAGAAATACACAGAGAAGCTCACACGAAACATTATATTGCAACACACAACTCACTCAACACAACGTAATTACGACCTGCAGTTTCGAAATGAATACTGAATTACAAAATAGAAATGCTGTATATTTCCACTGGAATGGTTTGAAGTCGAGACCTCCACGCAAAGATTTACAAAACTCTGCGGTATGTGCTACCCAGATTTCACGTAATGAATTCTATGCTATTGTACGTGGCGTTAGCGGATCCAGAAAAATTTCAATGGGGGCACCAATTTTCATATTATTATATAAAATATATATATATATATATATATATATATATATATATATATATATATATATATGCTACACACATATATATAATCATTATTATTATTATTATTATTATTATTATTATTATTATTATTATTATTATTATTATTATTATTATGTTTTCCTCTCAAAATGTTGAAATATATAATAGATTTTTTGTCATTTTTGTATTTTTCATTTACGTTGTTATTATCTAAACCTTCAATATAATTATTTTGTCATTATTTTTCAAGGGGGTGGGCCCGTGCCCAAGTGCCCACCCCCTGGATCCTAAAGTGGTATTTGGACGGAAACGAAGAGAGAAAACCTGCCAAAGTAAACTTTATATTCTCCTAACAAGCAAACATATACGATTAAATCGATTGAATTGAATACAGAATTTAAGCCAATGGCCAAACACTGTGATCTGTGAGGTCATTCAGCGCTGAAACGGAAATTGACAGTAAAAGGTCTGAAAGGTGTAACAGGAGGAAAACCTCAAAGCAGTTGCACCATGAATCCGTTGTTAGGAGAGGGTGGAAAGTAAGATGGAAGAAAGAGAATATGAAAGGAGGTACAGTAAAAGGAACGAAAGGGGTTGCAGCTAGGGGCCTTAGGAAGGCACGCTGCAAAGACCCTTAAGTAATGCCTACAGTGCACCGCATGAGGTGCACTGACGGCACTAACCCCCTACGGAGCATTTACGATTGAGAAATGAACCTCCTTCAACTTAGTATACATTTCTGCCAGTAACAAAACTGATGAGAGAGAGAGAGAGAGAGAGAGAGAGAGAGAGAGAGAGAGAGAGAGAGAGAGAGAGAGAGAGAGAGTCATCAAGAACTAAACTAAGAAGGCAGAAATCTGATAAGACACTGCGATGCAAATTTGATCAAATTAACAATTACAGAATCATGAATGTTTTAACTGCAAATGAGAAAATTGGACAAAATTCCTCATTCTCAACTTCTTTGTCAAAACAAACGCTATGTTTAACTAGAAAGAAAATAACAGGGCAAAATGAGCCTCCGTTTTGTTTTCCTCATGAAGAGAAGAGGTTTTTAACTACCAAGCAAAAAGCCTGGGCAAAATGACTCCTTGACACAAAAAAGTTATCTACAAGAAAAAACACCCTTAACCTCCCCTGCAAAAAGGAAGAAGTTACTGAACTATAAAGAAACAAGTAAAAAATGCGCCGAAGTATAACCAAGGCCACCGAAATTAGATCTATCTTTCGGTGGTCTAGGCATAATGCTGTATGAGCCGCGGCCCATGAAACTTTAACCACGGCCTGTCCTATATTGTTGCCAGAAGTACGGTTATGGCTAACTTTAACTTTAAATAAGATAAAAAAAAAAACTTCTGAGGCTAGAGGGTTGCAATTTGGTGTGTTTGATGATTGGAGGGTGGATGATCAACATACCAATTTGCAGCCATCTAACCTCAGTAGTTTTTAACGTCTGACGGCGGACAAAATAATATCCCGCCAGAATACAGTCCGGACCGACAGATAAAGCCGGCACAACAGTTTTCTTCTACAGAAAACTAAAACATCCTTAACCTCCCCTGAAAAAAAGGAAGAAGTTACTGAACTAAAAAGAAAAGGCTCAGGCAAACTTAATCTCTTTAAACTCCCTTACAAGAGCAAAATCCTAATTCAACTATTCAGGAAAAACCTTGCCAAAATGACTTCCCTTAACCTTCCCGCCCAGCACCTCAGGCCTTCGGGGGGAAAAAAAGTAAAAAAAAAAACAAGCACGCCTCAAGGCTTCTGCATAATTAGTCATTATGGCTACGTTTCCCTCGCTCCAAACAGCCATGATCCCAGCTTGGCTACGCAGGCCAGCCTGGGGAGATGATTAAACTCCTCATGCATGAAAAAAAAATATATAAATAAAAAGAAGGTATTTTAAGATACATAAGAAGAACGCAGGAACTTGAAATATTCTCCACCACATAGGATGGGGGTTTGCAGACACAGTCATTTATAGTAGTATAAAAATTTTAGAGAAAAGATACTGTCTCTTTCTCTGTCTGTCTTTAACATAAACACATGCGTACTTTTTGCAGACACGTACATATATATATATATATATATATATATATATATATATATATATATATATATATATATATATATATATATATATATATACACATATATATAATCTAATTTTAGACTAACCTGAAGAAAAAAAGACCCTTCTTTCCTTCTACAAAAGTAACAAACTCAAAAGTACACATTGTAATAAAGCAATGAATACCACGAAAATTAAACATAGACAGCAGTTCAGTTGATTTAGGATAAGCTACAAGAACTCTCAGCATTATTAACACCACTTTATCCTTACAAAAATTCAATTTGCACACTATACCCCTTCAAAAAATGATTCAATTTCAAACACAGCTTAAGAAAAACTGTTACATTCCTAACCAGACTTCCACCGGGTCCTCCAGAATAAAGAACAGCTGAAATTCCAGAGTAGGAGTCGACTATTAGGCTACACGAAGAAAATCATATCATTTTTACATCCTCGGAAGCGGAAGGTTCCACATCACGTCTTCCCTCGTACTGCGCTACCTTCCACACCCCCTTCCCCCCAACCCCAATACCAGCTAGCCTCATACCCCCACCTCCCAAATGCCCACTCGGGTTGAGGAGACTCAAGGTACATAGAACCTCAAGGAAATATTTAGCAGGGGAGATATTTATCCAAGATATTAACATTGGTTTGCTTATCTCTTTGTCATGCTAAGTAGGGATTTCCTTTTTCTAGATGTCCAACATTCTGTCAATTAATTCACCCACATACTGCTGTATAAGCCATGTCATATTTCCCTCATTAAATGGTTTTATCTAATGCTAACAGGCAATCATAGGTTTCAGACTAACCATCTCTGGACCGTTGAGAACTCTTTTTTCAAAGGCTAATTCACATTATACTATCACGTCACCGACACATCACGTCACGTCACCGTACCATCAGCCGCGCCTTGTATTCACACTACCTATCACAATCCCGTTCAGTTCGATCCCAACCTCAGTGACTCTCAGATTTAGCGTTGAGAAACTTGCATAAGCACCGTCACGTCACGTCACGTCAAAATAATCTTTCCAAGAAAACGTGTTCGTGACGTGACGGTGGATGCCGTGTGCTTGACGGTGACGTGACGTGATGGTGTGAACAAGTCCATTTGATAACACGTCAGAAATTCTCACGTACTCTGACGTGACGTGACGTGTCGGTGACGTGATGTTCTAATGTGAATCAGCCTTTAGTCGTTGATCGGATACGAAGCGATATCCCAAAAAAAAGTGTGATATTCAGAAACCCATAAAATCCTACCTTTCGCTGTTGACGGCGCCACATCTGCCTCATTCCTTATCTCCGAATGTGTTTCTTGTCAACTTTTCCTCTTCTTTTTTACTTTATGCCATTCATAACGGTCAACCCTCCTCCCCGGGGAACGAGGTGATGAATTTTCTCGCCTTTAATCATTTTATTTTCCTCCTCGCCTTTCCTCTATACTATTCCGGGAGTCTAATTATTATCAAAGCTGGGAAATGGATCTTTGAATGTGTAGAGATGAAATAAGATTCAATGTTCACTGATGATAAAGTAGTGTGCCCACATAGTGAGGAAAAATTTCAACCACCAGTGAGAGGACCTGATACTATTTGTGTCATCTCTCCAGTCTCTGGAATGAAATGGAATATAGAATTTACGCCAAAGGCCAAGCACTGGGACCTATGAGGTCATTCAGCGCTGGAAAGGAAACTAAGAGTAAGGAGGTCTGAAAGGTGTAACAGGAGGAAAACCTCAAAGCAGTGGCACTGTGAATCAATTTTTAGGAGAGGGTGGATAACATGACGGAAGAAAGGTAATATGAATGGAGGTACAGTAAAAAGGAATGAAATGGGTTGCAGCTAGGGGCCGGAGGGGCGCTGCAGAGAATCTTTAGCAATGCCTACAGTGCACCCCGTGAGGTGCACTGATAGCACTAACCTCCTACGGGGGCCAAAGTCTCTGGAGAGTCAATGAAGGATAAGATTTTTGTGAGGAGATGCGGAGAAACTACAAGAAAAGTGAGGGCTGTAAGATGGCACAAATTACTTGCACACCATGAGCAGTAGTATTAGTAGTAATAGTAGTTAATGTACAAATTTCTATCCTAGAAAGTATTGAGAATGTCAAAACGAAACCGTGAATTCCTACCAGCATTCAGAAATGAAAAGGACATCCCAAATCTTAAGATTCAAATGTCCGTACAATTTTCAATCCCGGAAAGCAGTGAGAATGTCAAAAACGAAACCGTGAATTCCTATCAGCATTCAGAAATAGAAAGGACACCCCCAAATCCCAAGATTCAAACGTCCCCACAAAAGATAAACACGAATACCACAAACACAAACAAATGCGTGAAACTACTAAACGACATCGAAGCTCCACAACTAAGAACTGCCTACATTTCCTTTCCCCTCTGAGCAACAACAAAACTTTCCCTGTTGTTTGTCCTTTGGGAAACGAGAGAGAGAGAGAGAGAGAGAGAGAGAGAGAGAGAGAGAGAGAGAGAGAGAGAGAGAGAGCAGGATGTCATCAGCCATTCTGATTCTCTGAACTTGTAGGATTCTTTATGCAAGTTTCTTCTCTTCCCACACAAAGGGCTAGTGGTCCTTCCGCCTCCCATATCACGCCTCGGGGGAGAGAGAGAGAGAGAGAGAGAGAGAGAGAGAGAGAGAGAGAGAGAGAGAGAGAGAGAGAGAGAGAGAGAGAATGTTGCTAGAGCTGAAAATATGTTGAGTTTATATATATATATATATATATATATATATATATATATATATATATATATATATATATATATATATATATATATATATATATATATATATATAATATATACACACACATCCATACATAGATATACATACATACATATACATAAAATATATATATACATACACATATAACATCTACATACAAACATATATAACATATAACGTACATGAATTCTTAAAACATCAATACTTACAACAAAGCTCTCTAGATTTTTCAAATCTCTCAAGAGTTATATTAAAACCTAAAGCACTCGCGCAGAACGCCAGTGAACAGCGCTCACAACAAACGTCCAACAACAAAGCAAAAAAAAAAGGTGACATTATACATTTCGTGTAGACAGCGATCACTGACTTCCAGACGCCACGTCTCCGTTGACACGGCTACGCTTCAACACTTCAAAGGAAAAAAAACCCGTGACGTGGAATATTCAGCACTTAATCGAGGCATCGCGTTGTTGCTTTCCTGACTCGAATGCCTTGAATTGAACTGAATATAGAATTTAGGCCAGAGGCCAAGCGCTGGGACTTATGAGGTCATTCAGCGCTGAAGTGGAAATTGGGAGTAAAAGGTCTGACAGGTGTAACAGGAGGAAAACCTCTCGGTTGCAATGTGACACGATAACTACAACAGAAAACTAATATAGACAAAATGCACTCCACAATTTCATTCACCCCGTATGGGGGGTAGCGCCGTCAGTGCACCTCACGCGATGCACTGTAGGCATTACTTAAGGTTCTTTGCAGCGTCCCCTCGGCCCCTAGCTGCAACCCCTTTCGTTTCTTTTACTGTACCTCCTTTCATATTCTCTTTCTTCATCTTACTTTCCACAACCCTCTCCTAACAGTTGATTCATAGTGCAACTGCTTTGAAGTTTTCCTCCTGTTACACCTTTCAGACCTTTTACTGTTAATTTCCGTTTCAGCGCTGAATGACCTCATAGGTCCGAGCGGTTGGCCTCTGGCCTAAATTCTATATTCGACTCTATTCACAAAATCAGTCAGTTGTAAAAGGATAAAAATAAATCTCCATTATTCCCACAAGGACCCAACTTGCATAGAGACACTCTTCCGACATTCTCGGGAAAAGACTCCCTCCAAATCCTTAGTAGCTTCTTCTACGCCTCCAACCACGACATTGAAAGAGGGATAATGGACTCCCAAAAAACGACAGGAAAAAAAAAAAAAAAACTGACTGAAAGACCGTTACAAGACCGAGGCTTCTCTGAATGGGTGTAAAGAAAACGCACGCATGGAAGTACATTCGAATAAATACAGTCGTGTGCATGTGTGTGTGTATATTATATATATATATATATATATATATATATATATATATATATATATATATATATATATATATATATATATATATATATACAGCGTGGTAAACGCCCTACTTTTCCGTTCTAATCCCGCTGTGCCGCTGCTGACCTAAGCATTTACATGTGTACGTGGTAGTTACTTAACTGAGGTGAGTCTAAATCAGGGAATGAAAAAACCATAAGACTACTGCCTTCTGGAAAACTAATAAACACGACCAAAAAAATCTAATAAAAAAAACTAGTAAAAAATGCGCCGGGGTTTCAGGGGCGGAATCGATTTTCTGTACAGCCGCTACAGCGTATAATCAAGGCCACCGAAAATAGATGTATCTTTCGGTGGTCTCGGTATAATGCTGTATGAGCCGCGGCCAATGAAACTTTAACCACGGCCAGGTGGTGGTCTGTCCTATATCGTTGCCAGGAGAGCGATTATGGCTAACTTTAACCTTAAATAAAATAAAAACTACTGAGGAGGCTAGAGGGCTGCAATTTGGTATGTTTGATGATTGGAGGGTGGATGATCAACATACCAATTTGCAGCCCTCTAGCCTCATTAGTTTCTAAGATCTGAGGGCGGACAGACAAAGCCATTTCAATAGTTTTCTTTTACAGAAAACTAATAAAAAAAACACAAATTAGGAAATTGTTATTATATCCATGTCAATGTACACGTTTTTAATTACAGGACAGATGTGTAGGCTTTTCAAAAGCCTTCAACTAGGATTAATGTACACAAAAGAAGACTCTGTCGCGGCTCTTGAAAGATGAAAGCTTGAAAAAAAAAAAAACACACATTCTGAAAGGGAAGGAAGGAAAGAATGGTATTTGTATTTGTAGCTCGAAAACATATACGCTTTATTCACTAACAATCTGATCGGATATAATCTAATATTAACAAAACAAAAAAAACACTTTTTCCTTAGTAATCTCAATCACAAGAAATCTAATGCTGGAAGTCCCTTTCAGTCCTATGACCTGAGAAGAAAAATCTACTTCTGAACAACAATGTTCACTATAAAAAAAACAAGTACAAAATGAGTTTTTTGTACAGCGTATAATGCTGTATGAGCTGCGGCCCATGAAACTTTCAGCCAAGGCCCGGTGCTGGCCTGTCCTATAGCGTTGTCAGACGCACGATTATGGCTGACTTTAACCTTCAATAAAATACAAACTACTGAGGTTAGAGGGCTGCAATTTGGTATGTTTGATGATTGGAGGGCGGATGATCAACATACCAATTTGCAGCCCTCTAGCCTCAGTGGTTTTTAAGATCTGAGAGCGGACAGAAGTGCTGACGGACAGAAAAATAGCCATCTCTATTATAATTTTCCTTTACAGAAAACTAAAACGAATGAAAAACAAGTACGTGGTGGTATATAATCCATTACGAACTCGAAATCAAACATGCTTCATCATCAAGTTGCAAAACAGCATGATTTACATGACGGTCATACATGAATGTAAGAACGAATTTATTGCCTCATTTCCAAACCGCCATTGAAAATGGACCTCATAAAGCACGGTGCAGAACAACACTGGCCTTAATTGCCTTCATAAATAAAATACCTAATAATTTACCCAAAATAATGAATGTATTCAGGAGAAAGAATGAAAAATCTGAATAAAACAATCCTACAAAAATCGCAAAACAAATAGGTAAAAAATGCACCGAAGTTTCTTCTTAGTTTTCTGTACAGCTGCTAAGCGTATAATCAAGGCCACCGGAAATAGATCTATCTTTCGGTGGTCGCGGTATAATTCTGTATGATCCGCGGCCCTTGAAACTTTAACCACGGCCAGGTGGTGGCCTGTCCTGTATCGTTGCCAGAAGCACGATTATGGATCATTTTAACCTTAAATAAAATCAAAACTACTGAGGTTACAGGGCTGCAATTCGGTATATCTGATGACTGGAGGGTGGATGATCAACATACCCATTTGCAGCCCTCTGGCCTCAGTAGCTTTTAAGATCGAAGGGCGAATAGAAAAAGTGCGGACAGAATAAAGTGCGGACGGAAAAAAAGTGCGGACGGACAGACAAAGCCGGCACAATAGTTTTCTTTTACAGAAAACTAAAATGAATATAATTTAAAACAACTAAACCTAATTTTTAATGAATAATTTGAATCAATTGCCTAACGGGACCCAAAAGACTTTCTGAAGTTAGTCCACAACCAACAAGTACCGAACAGGATCAAAGAAAGTATCTGGCAACTCTTCTCGCCGGAAACTAATTGCCAACTTCCAAGAAACAAGTTGCCAGAGGTAACCAAGCGATTGTAATCGCAATCTTAAGAGTTGAGTCCCCACTTGCAAACACATTTCTCATTGGTGTGTGTTCCAGATAATCACTATCTTTTTAGAATTGATATTAGGGAGAGAGAGAGTAATTACACACATTTCAGATTTTATTGGAAAGAGCGGAGGAAAGTTTAGAGATGAACAAAACCTTCAATTCCCTAACTGGAAACTAAACACAGAAAAGAAAAAAAAATTAGAGTAATACTTGCATACAAATGGTTCGTTGAGAGCATCTTTATCTTAAAATGTTTGCAATATACATATATACATATATATATATATATATATATATATATATATATATATATATATATATATATATATACACACATATAATGTGTAACTGAATCACGAAAATATGGAACGTGACGAACATATAAATAAAGACAAAATCCACGAAGGAAAGAGAAACAATGGAGTGCTGCTGCAAGGCCTTTCGACTTCTCGTCCTTTACTTGCCAAAGTAAAGGACAAGAAGTCGAAAGGCCTTGCAATACTCCTCTGTTTCTCTTTCCTTCGTGGATTTTGTCTTTATTTATATATACATATACATATATATACATACACGCAAATATAAATATATATATAAATTATGTATGTATGTATGTATGTATGTATGTATGTATGTATATATATATATATATATATATATATATATATATATATATATATATATATATATATATATATATATATATATATATATACATACACGATCACTTGAACCTTGAACGAGTTTTATCAGGCAATCAAGATTGATGCAGCTGAAACGGCCATTACTTTCACAGAGTGATAAGCAATATAGGTCATTTGTAAAGATAACTTCTTTTGGAACATGTATCGAATTTAAACCAAGAAAATATATCCAGTGAATAAACACTCTATCTGAACTGGATTGAATACAGAATTTAGGCCAAAGGCCAAGCACCGGGACCTATGAGGTCACTCAGCGCTGAAACGGAAATTGACAGTAAGAAGGTCTGAAAGGTGTAACGGGGGGGGGGGGGAAACCTCACATCAGTTGCATTATGAATCAACTGTTATTAGAGGGTCGAAAGCAAGATGGAAGAAAGAGAATATGAAAGAAGGTACAGTAAAAGGAACGAAAGGGGTGCAGCTAGGGGCCATGCAAGGCACGCTGCAAAGAACCTTAAGTAATGCCTACAGTGCACCGCGTGAGGTGCACTGACGGCGCTAACCCCCCTACGGGATAAACACTCTATAAGGCGTAAGGCAATAAAACAAACTACATATCATATACTCGATTAAACAGAAATGCAGATTAACTATATTCTTTACAACCACAAACACATCTATTCGTCCGTTTGTTACACACTGGAAAATTAATTCGAGATAGAGAGAATACCTCAAATCTGAAGATTACCTCTACAAGGCATTCCTGTGATGATGCTGTGCACTCTGACTGATATACAAACACTCACACACCTGTGATTCTCTCTTTTCAGCCTCACCCTGCGACGCGACCCACAGCAGTCGAGTAACAACTAGGTTCATAATTCAGTTAGAGGGCAGAGACATAAATGAAACCACAATGCCCGGGTTCGAATCCTGGCCGGGGAAGAATCGCCGATCAACTGTAATCCCCACTGGGTGCGAGTTATTCCCGGGGTATTGGTGAATTCCTTTGTCAGACGATACGAGTATTTGTGGCTACATAGTTGTGAATAAATGTATTTATGTAGTATCTATGTTAGCAGTACATGTATGTATGTATGTATGTATGTATGTATGTATGTATGTATGTATGTATGTATGTGTATACTTCCTCAGAAGTATTACATAGCATCAATATATCTGCAAGGAAGAGAACAGCATGTCCCTTGTCAATGAAGAACAAGTAAAAATTGCGCCGATGTTACTTCGGCGCGATCGAGTTTTCTGTACAGCGTATAATGCTGTTTGAGACTTTCAGCCACGGTCCGGTGGTGGCCTGTGTTGTTGGTACCTATAGCGGTCCAAGAACCACGATTGTGGCTAATTTTAACCTTAAATAAATTAAAAACTACTGAGGCTAGAGGGCTGCAATTTGGTATGTTTGATGATTGGAGGGTGGATGATCAACATACCAACTTGCAGCCCTCTAGCCTCAGTAGTTTTGAAGATCTGAGGACGAACGGATAAAGTGAGGACAGAATAATGTGCGGACGGACAGGCAAAGCCGGCACAATAGTTTTCTTTTGCAGAAAACTAAAGAATCAGCGCGGCAAAGTTAAGAATTACTTCAACAATTCATCTCGGAAAGGATACCACGAAAAAGTCAGGCCACCTGCGGCCGTATGAGAACGGCGTTACAAGGGATGATCCTTCCACAACGCAAACGCTGA